>NC_040017.1:17192322-17341710 GCF_000972845.2 Larimichthys crocea | reverse complement strand
ATACATAAATACATACATACATGAATAAATAAATAAAATAGTAACACAAATAAACATATCAGACAATGTTTCCTACAGTGTTAAGAAAACAACAATGCTACTTTATAATATTCACTGGCATAAAGCTTGGCTTTTCCTTTTTAAAGTCGTGGTCACAAATAAATCAGAGAATTACATTTAAAAATACTACATAACCAGTACCGAGTTGAGGGGGGGATGGCATCCCTCCTGGGGGAAAATGGTCAAAATCATCCCTCTTCTAAAATGGTCATCCCTTCTTCCATCCCTTATGGAATTTTATCAAGCATGTGAAAATTACTTATATTTAACACTGGAAAAGATTACCGTTCGACATATAAAGGAATGACATTGAAGTGAAAGAGGAGGTGACGGCTTCTATAAAGGAAGTGCAGGAGCATGTGAAAGTGCAGGTGATTGTAAATCGAACTGAAAAGGCACCTCGGCCTCCACAGTGAGACGGGAAAGGAGGAGGGAAAGACCTTTGCGGTGGAGAAGTTCCTGAACTCTTTGTTGTGGTGCGAGCAGGATGAAGAAGAAAACGACAACGAGTTTTTGCCTTGCTTTGTAAATACATCGTCCCACAGAGTTTTTCCAGGTGCTCTGGTTTGTCTCCAAATGTCCAAAAGACATTTAAAAAAAAAAAAAATCTTTGCAGCCAAACATCAACAAGTGAACAACAAAACACATAGCAACCAGCTAATATTAATTACTAATCCAACATCGACCATAGCCTGTCCTGCCTAGGTTCTGCCTCTTAAGAAGGTTTTGCTTTGGTTTTCTTCCATGCTCATGGTGTGATGTGGGGTCTTTGTAAATGACATCACCCCCCAGAGGTTTTCTCCAGGTGCTCTGGTTTCTCCTCCAAATGTCCAATAGACATTAAAAAAAAACATCAGCTTTGCAGCCAAACATCCAGCAAAGTCAAAATCATAAGACACACCCACAGAGGTTCCTCCAGGTGCTCCTGGTTCTCCTCCAAATGTCCAAAAGACATAAAAAAAATAACATTTAGATTCGATACCTGATTGATATAAACAAAAAGAAAACTGCATGTTTGTAACTAGTTTTATTGTAATACTGTTCAAAAATACCCAACTGTTCTTTATATTCCTCTTAAAATTCAGAAGTTTATAGATTTATCTTAAGAAGTAATTAGAAGTCTATTATTATTATTTATTTATTTTTTTAAATTAGAACTTTGTTTCACAAACAAACAAATGATAGTGTTACTAATATTAACGCTCGTGCTCTGGGGTTAAGACCACGTCACTCCAGTGACGCTTACAACCGAACTCTCGCGAGGACTGAGCGCGAGCTCCCCCCTCCCCTTCCAGCAGTGTGCGGTGTGCGCCGATAGAGACGAGGAAAGATGGCGACGCAGGAGAGCGGCGAAGCAGCTAAAGCTGTCGTGAGCAACGGCGAGGTAAAATGAATGACACTCTCACTGCCTTGTCTGCTTTTAACGCTCAGGGCGGGATGGCGGGGTCTGTTTGTTTGTCTGTTTGTTTGTCTGTCTGTCTGACCGTTGAGCGTGTGACCGTTAGCGTTTTTTTAAAAACCGTTCGCTAGGCACGAGCCCCAGTGACGTTGTCAGTTGCCGGTTGGTTTTAAAACGACCCCCCCGCTTCGATGTGTTGAGACATCCCTGACTGTTTTTTGTAGCCAGCAGACACACGGTTCACGGTTACAAAGCTCACCTTTTTTTAAGACACACAGGTACGTGAAAAAAAGTGACAGGAGAGTGAGTTGACTTCATGGTGTGTGATAGTGTGAGGCTGCTGGCTGCTGCAGTGTGTGTCAGTTAGCTTTCACAAGGCCTGAACCTGAGCAACGCAGCTTGGGCTTCACGAACCAGGCCAAGTCCTGCACACAGCTCTCTTAATTATATCTCTTTTAATTTACAGAAATATTAGGCTTTAATGTGTGTCTTTTTAAACCTCACGACTCACGTTTCAACCTCACCTTTTTACCTGACCTGGCTCATCTGGTTAACAATGACAACTTGAATCAGGTGTAGCCAGCTTAAAAAAAATAAAATTATAAAAATGTTATAAAAGCAGTTGTTGGAGGTAATCAGGGCGTTATCTACCCAACTAGTAATCATTTCCTGAGTGACAAATGTCTGTCACAAGTTAGCAGAGGTCAAGTGAATCATCAGTCTTTAGATGAAAGTCACTGTTTATGCTTAATCCAAAGTCTGTCAGGCTTTTTGCAGGAAAAACGTGAATATTTCTAGTGATATAAGACACCAATATGACTGTAAAAGTGTTTGTACTCTTCATTAAATTCAAAAAATCAATGCAGCGTTAGGTATAACTTTTGTTAAGGTATAAGTTTTGGTTAATTTTTAATTTTGAGTCTTAAATCTAGGCCCCAGTTCCGCCCTTTTATATTAAAGCCACTGAGATTTAATGTGAACAATAAGCACTGTAGCACATTTTTAGACATTAGTATTGCTTTAATTATCCTTATTTATGCACCTAATGTTGCATATCCGCGTACCTTCTTGTTGGAGATATTGCCACCATGTGTAGTAAAGATTACCAGGGCAATGTCATTCAAATATTTGGCATTTTTACTGTTTATTAAGTTAACCAGTAATTTTTTTATTAGCAGACTAATTAGGTATGTCTTTAGTTTTTGTTTTTTTAAGTTCATTTTGATTGTAGCTTTAAGTCTAGGGTAAGCTTAGCTCCAGTTTGTGCCTCTTTATATTAAAGCCACTGAGGTTTAATGTGAACAATAAGCATTGTAGCACATTTTTAGACATCAGTATTGCCTTTTTTACCCTTATTTATGCATCTAATGTTGTGTGTGCTTGCTGCCTTCCTGTTGGAGAGCTTGTCACCATGTGTAGTAAACATTACCACAGCAAACTTGTTCAAATATCTAGTGAACTAATCAATCCATAAATCACTTCAGGTTTAGGTATAACTTTAGTTTTTACCTCTTACATTAAAGGCCCCAAGCTAAGCACAGAGAAAGCAAACACATATCACCGACAGTCTCTGAAAAACTCCCCAAGAAGGTCATTAAACAACATTTTAAAAAATACTTTCAGGATTGTGTAAATTCCCACAAAACAGTGCTTACATGTTAAGCAATCTTGTATTTTTTTATGGATCGACAGGGCTTTGTCTTCCAGAATAACGGATGACTCGCTCTGAGATTCATATCTCAAAACTAGGGCAAGGGTACAACACAGGCCTGGTGTCTCTTTCTATAATGAAATTGCTCTGTCAGGATAAATGCGCTATTAGTTTTAGATGAGGCACTTACATTGCTCTCGAGGCTCTCTGCTGGTGAATCGGTGAGGGAGAAGTTTCTGTGGTATTAATCTAGGGGAAACACTGAGTGGCTTGTAGCCAGATGTAACGAGAAGGTGTGCGCTCTGCTTTTTTTTATTGTCTCCGGTTTGGTTTAATTTTCTGCTGAGCACAGGTGTGACACAGATGTGTCTTTTAAACCCTTATTCATATAATGGTGTGTATTAGGGCACTCGCTGCCCTCGTGTTGGAGATTTTGTCATGTGTAGTATACATTACCAGAGTAGTCTCTGTGAACCTTTCGCCCCTCTTCCTGTGTAGTGCCAAATCCAGTATCAGTCATTTACTCTGCACCCTGAACAGGTGGTTAATTCTTAATCCAGAGGGTGTAAATTGTAAATTATTATCGAGCTGGAGCAGATAACCTGTGTTTGTTGGTTAGCATATTGGTGATCTGTCTGTGTTATTATGTCAACCCCCCACCCCAGGAAACAGAGATCAATGTCTTTGATAATAGAAATGCTTCTATTTGAACACAACAGGACATGGCAGGGAGGATGAAAAGCTCTATTTCGAGCTACTCCATGGCCCTGAAATGTAATGTGTATGTCGGTGCTGGGCCGGTGGCTTATCACCAACCATAACATTTTCACTATTCTCTCATTTCTATGCTTCCTTGGCATCCTGATAAATGATAATACGCAGAAAACATTTTTACTCTGAAGTGTTGTTTGTTTCTAGAGGCCGACGTCTCGCCTCCCTTGTGTTGGTGACAATGGGGGAGATTAGATGTTTAGATAGTAGTGAATGAGTCTCATGACTTGGCATGTGCTTGTGTATTGTGTCACTTGAATAGAATGTGGCCTTGCTGGAGGGGCGGGCGGGCGGGTGGTCACATTGACCCGGCAAAACAAACTAATGACAGATTGTACTGATCTTTAACATGTGGATATGCATGCATAGTACCCAAATTAATTATTCTAGTTGCAAAATGAAGAAGGCTCTGTAAGATCGTGACCGTCGGTATCGGCTTGCTTAGAAGTGAAAATAGTCTCAGCTTTTCAGTCAATCAAATATCTCAGTTTTACAGTAATTATGATAAAAATCAGAGGAACACTGAAAATCATTTTATTAAATAAGCTTTAAAAAGCTAATTTGGCTTGTGTGTTTATTTGCCAAGCACACATTTAATTGTGAATTTCTTTCTATAATTTGGTGGAAACAAAAGTAGTTTCCATTATTATCTCACTTGAGCACATTTGTGTTAATAAATCGCTTAAAGCACAATAGTTTCACCTTGCCTACACCTTGAGTCCTTGAACATGTGCTGAATACTCCCAGTTCTGACGGGAGGTTGAGTGTGAATCAATCACCTATATATATCATACTGTATCATTATATCACCACTTTAGGCTCTCAGTAAAGCACAGTGGCGGCATCTGACCTGGACCTCGTGAAGCTGCTGTGTGATGACGTACTTCATTACATGCTGCTTCGTCATTGTGGCTTTCTTTGGCTACACTGACCGTCTGTCTCTGTGTGTGTGTGATTGTAGGTGAGCAGCAATGGTACTGCTGCGACAACAGATGGCCAGACTGTGCAGACGGCTGACAATGCACAGGATCCTCAGCAGCAGCAACAGCAGCAGCAGCAAGCACCAAATGCATGGCAGGTCATTAAAGGAGTCCTCTTCAGGTGAGTCTTGACAACAGAGGGCCAACCTTCAGATAAAAGCTCACTTTGATACCGTGTGTGTGTAATAATTAACAAAATACATGTGTGATATGTTGTGACGAGTCACGGCTCAGCTGAAGATCAGTTCACACTTAGAGAGTTCACTGTGCTTCAGATCGCTGCAGAGTTTAGTGTTGTTTCTCCATCTGGCCTTTTACCCAAATTTACAAGGGTCAGATCTCTAAGCATGGGCTCCTAAATGTTGATCATAGAGTGTTACTTAGTTTTTCAGTGACTGTGGTGGATGAACCAAAAAAATCCTCCACTGCTGTCACTTGTACTCACGGTATTAATGACGTTTTACTTAATTAATGCCTTTCGTCAGGTGAAATTCATACAATTCGACTGTAGCGGCAACTATTTATTTTAACTAAGAGGCTGATCGGCTCCTTCATTAACACGTTACAATCCAAAGAAAACGTCCAAAGTGCACGTCGAGTAAGTTTTATGATGTTTATTAACTGAAATAGTAACAGCACACTTAAATTGGCATAACTTGACGAACTTAACTATACGACATGTGATAATAAGTGAGACAACAGACAATACTGGAGCCTGTCGCCAAGTGCACAGGTAAAAAATAAGGTGTAACCACAACCGAACCCTCTATGCCAATTACCGGAAATAAAGGTGATCTACCAGATTTGTGCAATCAAAACAAAATATAAACAATATATAAACTATAATATATAATAATAAACTATAAACACACATTTTGATCCGATGCACCTGTCAACTCTCATCTCCCATCAGAGCGTTTTAACAGTTAACTTTAATGTTTTGCAGATGCAGTCATCAGTTAATCTTGATATATATTTCTGCATGAGCAAATGTACCTCAGGAGCATGGGTTCTTTTTCACCAACACTGAGGAGATGTTACCAGCGTTGTACCTTTTTTGCACCTACTATAAATAAAACCCTGTGGCTAGTTTCCCGTGCCTTAGTCAGGCAGTTAGACCAGTGGCTGCTGATTGGCTGGCAAACTAACAGAACAGGTCTGTTTAGTTGGAAAAACTAGTCTTTGGCATGCAAAACAATCTTGACACATTTCAGTATTGTGGTTTGGAATAGCCTGTTTAAATTGCCGCCACATACAGAGGTTTTATACATGTAGTTCAAACAAATCACTGAATAGATAACTGCACAAGTTTCTACATATTAAACCGCAGCATCCTACCACAACTGTCATAATAAGCTGCAATAAAATAAAATCCTGCCACATTTACAACTCCTGAGCTCAGAAAAAGCATGAATTGACGCATCAGTGAGTTGTAGAGTTTTTGCTGTGGTCAGTAGGTTGGCGTTTTGGTTGTACAGGACAGTTGTAGATGATTTGGCCTATAAGTTAACAAGAATGCGTGTAACAAAGAATCATTCATCATAAATTTAACAAAGTGAATGCATTGTTTGTGTCAGCTGAACCCAACCCAAGAGTGAACAAAACCACGAGCACACAAGGGGAGCCTGCAAGTTTTAAAAAATTAAAAAAGAGATGTCAACTCTTGATATTTTAGGACTCTCCGTTCTTCTTTCACTTCTCTTGTGACCCATCACTGATTCATGATACCTAATGCATGTCTCTTGATGTCTGAACGTAATGCAATTTGACTGGATCCAGTTAAATCAGATTAGCCTCTTTGTGGCGTCGCTCTCTTCTGATCTCAAGAGAAAAGTAGTTTGTCATGCTGATATACCCAGCGTTTGTGCATTTACAGTCATATTTAAGTATTTATCCAATTCGTCACCCCTACTGCTCCTTTCTTTTATCTTTTCCCCCTCTAATCTTTGACTTCAATTCCTTATTTACTAAATCTTATTTTCGTCTGACTCTGTTTGCACTTGTTCCTCCAGAATCTTCATAATCTGGGCGATCAGTAGCTGGTTCCGTCGAGGGCCGTCCACTCCTGACCCCAACACGCCACCCGGTGCACCCAGAGTACCCAGCAGGAACCTCTTCCCCAAGGACACGCTCATGGTATAACACCTGCCCCCTCTGTCTGTGGGCTTATCTGCATGGCTAGTTGTTTCCATTAATTGAATTGAAGCTATTAACACCCCTCATACTCTTATCCCCTCAAGTATTTTGACAGCAAACCAGAGTCATTTCTCTCTTTCAAAAAACCCGCACGCACTCCTGTGACTCCTGTGACTCTGTAATATCATAAACACCTTTATTTTCTCACCATCCCTGCAGGACCTTTATGTGTTCGTGTCCCAGGACGAAGTGTTCACTGACTTCAACAACACAGAAGCCCTATTCTGGTTCCACAGGGACCTCGTCTACGGAGACTGGACAACAGGGGAGAGCGGCGATGGCTGTTACGAGCACTATAAGGACATGCAGATCCCAGAGGTGGGGATGACTGAGGATAGAGGAGGTTGAGGTGCAGTGTGAGAGATATGCAGCTGGAGTGAGAGAAGAGAGTGATGTGACAGATGGTAAATGAGGAGAGGGAACAGGTATTAGTTCAGGAGAAAAGGTAAATGTTGGTGAAGGGCAGGAGAGACAGGTTAGTGATGAAGTAGAGATTTGTGTCTGAAAGTCAAATAATTGTTTCTGTTACAGAAAGTGCAGCAGAACGGCTCCCTCTACATGCACGTCTACTTCACTAAAAGTGGATTCCACCCAGACCCTAAACGCAAGGGGCAGTACCGCAGACTGGCAACAGTTCATTCAACACGAAGTAAGCATGCGTGGGGGAAAACACACTTCAAACAAAAGCTGTAGTAATAGCAGTATATAAATGATCATTTCTGTGTGGTGATGTTTATTTGTGTGTTTGTTTTCAGTGCTGAATAAATTCAAGCGACGAAAGTTTCTGAAGACCAAGAATCTGCTCACAGGGGAGACAGAAGCAGACCCCGAAATGATCAAGGTTGATACGGTTTATTTTTTATAAACATGAATGATATTAGGTAATTTAGAAGTCATTTCACCGTTACATAGTTTCACAGTCTAATCAATGGAATCAGGTGTAAAATGTCTCGCTCAGTGTTTATCTTGGTCACAATAATTAATCAGTCAGTTCAATATAAAAAACAATAGCCCTTTTGTTTTAATCATACTTTTTTAAAACACCATAATATCTACTGTATATCAGGTCAGCCTGTATTACTCTGTGTATTATGACTGGACTACACCACAGGTGCATAAAATCCTAGCAGGGTTTCAAGATGCATCTTAAAAGCTACGAAACACGAGTTTACAGTTTGCCATCTTATATTATATTAGTTTAGATTTGTAATGTACTTCAAATCACCTCCTTGTAAAGATTTGTGATCAAGCACAAACCTCTCCTTGATTTAATTGATTTCCTGGAACTGGATGCTGACTACGTCTGCCAGTTTTATCTTCACACATTTAATTAAAGTGACTACTTAGTGCTGGGAAACGCGCCCCTCAAGAAAGATTTTAATATTAAAAGTTCAAGTAATGACCTTTTCTTATCCACACGTCATGACATGTCCAGATATTACCTATTGTAGGTAATCAGTTAAGAGGCTATGAGCAAAGAGCCTAAATTAATTTTACAAAAAAACAAAAAGAAGCTTTATGTGTCTAATGAAATGTGTTTCCTCACAGCGGGCAGAGAGCCACGGTCCAGTGGAGATTATCTCTCATTGGCACCCCAACCTCACCATCAACATGGTAGATGACCACACTGCCTGGGTCAAGGGCTCCGTTCCCCCTCCTCTTGACCAACGTAAGCTCCTCACACTCACCTCTTTAAATTTTAAAAGTCCTCAACTACAACAGCTGTTTAACGTCCAACCATCTTGACACTTTTACTCTTCTACCCTGTCCATCACTAGATGTTAAGTTTGATGCAGTAAGTGGCGACTACTATCCCATCGTGTACTTCAATGACTACTGGAACCTTCAGAAGGATTACTACCCCATCAATGACACCCTGGAGGCACTCCCGCTGCGCCTCTCCTACTGCCCGCTGTCCCTGTGGCGTTGGCAGCTTTATGCCGCTCAGAACGCACGCTCGCCTTGGAACTTCTTACCCGAGGACACCTACGAGCAGTCTGATGAAGACCAGGACTCTGTCAAGGTGAGAGGTCAAAGGTTACAGAGACGCTCGTACTTTTGGGTTCCTTTTTAAGAAACATGATTTGATTTTCAGAGTAGTATTTTGGTATAGGAAGTTATTTATGCTTCTCAGCTGAAGCTAAATGTAATCTGTGGACTCTCTGGTCGATCGAGTTGTAACTAAAGTGCTCTCTTTGTGTAGGTGGCCCTTTTGGAAACCAACCCGTACCTGCTGGGACTCACCATTGTTGTCTCCATCGTGCACAGCATCTTTGAGTTCCTTGCCTTCAAGAACGGTAAGGCCACACTCAGACAAGGACAGGGACAGGGACAGGGAAACCGGCAACCGGTGGGGGAACTGAGGTGGGTTGCTGTCGGCGTGTCTATACAATCAGAGAAATAACGTTTTATTTCTCTGATTAATGACAGCTTTCTCGAGGCTGGCGCTCGCTCTCTGTGATGTTACTCTATGTCTCTCTACCAAAGCACTCTCTCTGTCTCTAATCATCGGACATAAATCAAATTAAACTTCATGTCACTAT
Organism: Larimichthys crocea; assembly: GCF_000972845.2. Classification (NCBI taxonomy): domain Eukaryota; kingdom Metazoa; phylum Chordata; class Actinopteri; family Sciaenidae; genus Larimichthys; species Larimichthys crocea. The sequence goes on along the minus strand of NC_040017.1, from coordinate 17,332,110 downwards.
ACTTCGCAGTGTAAATTGCGAGTCAGACTCACAGATTTAGGAGCTGGGTACATGAAATAAACAAAGTTAGAACACACACATAGGTAGATTATGAGAGTTTAGTCCATGAATCCACCTGGATAGTCTCTGCTTCAGAGACATTTCAGGCTGTCCGTGGAGGTCTGGCCGATCTGAGTGTCTGATTGGCGGCCGGGGCGTGACGTGGGGCTCCTTTGTCCTAAAGGTTGAATCTGGCTCAACTTCACTTCCGGACGGTGGCAACGTTTTTTGCGGTAACGCCTGCGTTGCAGGCTGCTGGTGCGGAAACACACGACCCCCACTGAAATGAATAGAAAAACGCCGGCGTCCGGTTTGCCTGTCCCTGTCTTAACGCCGCTTAAGATCACAGCAGCAGATCTATGTCGAGAACTAAGGAATAGTTTGCACAGTGTCTGTTTATCTCTCGGCTTTAACTCATCACCATCTCCTACACAGATATCCAGTTCTGGAACAGCAGACAGTCTCTGGAAGGCCTGTCCGTGCGCTCTATCATATTTGGCGTTTTCCAGTCTCTGGTGGTGCTGCTGTACATACTGGACAACGAGACGAACTTTGTGGTGCAGGTCAGCGTCTTCATCGGCCTCCTCATTGATCTGTGGAAAATCACCAAGGTCATGGACGTCAAAGTAAGTCAGAACAACATTTTTCTTTTCTTTTTTCATGCACATTAAAACTTTTCACTGATGAATGCCCCTTCAACAGAGATAGCTAATCAGTTAATGTGTAAAGATGAAGGAGCAGCAGACTCCTGGACTAGACTGGCTTTAAAGGAGATCTTAGGCCTACCAAACTGTTTTGGGGACTCCCTGAAAGGAGATCCCCCAAGAACTTACATTACAGTCCTTACAGGACCACTCAATGTACACGTATGTCACTTAAGATTTCTCTTATGCTAGGAAAGTACCTCCTCTGAAGTGGAAGCTAGAAAAGTCCCTCTTGTAACCATGAGAAGTTCTACCGGTCTGAAAACTCCTTGAAACCTAACCATTTCATTTGCTGATATTACATTACATTTAGTCATTTAGCTGACGCTTTTATCCAAAGCAATCAATCAAGGCACAGTGTGACAAGGACATGTTAGAGCAGCTAAGTACTACTCGCATAAAATAAAGTGACAGCTCTTGAAGAGGAATAGATTTAGCATGTCCGGTAGTGTTCAGAAAAGGGGTACTCTTTGAAGAGCTGGATCTTTTAAGTCTTTTTTGGAGGTAGAGAGGGACGCCCGTCATCTGGTAGGAACTGGTAGCATGTTTCACCAACAGGAAACAACAGACGAGAAAAGTTTGGATTGCCCTGAGCGTATGGGCGGAAGAGCCAGGCGTCATTACTTCTCTTTTGTTAATCCAAATACCATTGTGTCTTCTTCTATTTTGTCTGCAGTTACGTTTTGTTTCTGCTTTTTGTGATGCTGTTATTATTACCACTTTCCAGTAAACGACTCTTTCTGTTTTACTCTAGTTGGACAGGGAGAACAAAATTGCAGGAATCTTCCCACGATTGGTATTCACAGACAAGTCAACATACGTGCAGTCTTCCACCAAAATCTACGACGATGTAAGTCAAATCGAAACTCAAGGCTACATGCACATTTCTCTGTTGAGATATCGTGTCTTATAAAAGCAGTTAGTCACTTTCTTATGACTGTTTCTGATCATTTCTTTTCTCTCTTGTGCTGTGAACAGATGGCCTTCAAGTACTTATCGTGGCTGCTCTACCCTCTGTTTGGCTGCTATGCGGTCTACAGTTTATTGTATGTAGAGCACAAAGGCTGGTACTCATGGGTACTCAGCATGCTCTATGGCTTTTTGTTAACCTTTGGTAAGTTTGAAGCATTTACACACTCCTACATATACTATACTATACTATACTATACTATACTATACTATACTATACTGTATACATCATTTTGTTCTAGAAGAGTGTTTATATTTAACGTCAAGTGTTGAAACTTCATAAGTCAGCTGATGGCACATAAACAGGATTTAATGAACTTATATTAAAGTCAGTTCAGCATACTAAAAATTAGTTATCTTAGCACAACTGAGCATGCTGAGTTCACACAGTGCTCGTGTTACAGCCTGTAAATTAAACAGGTTTTCACATACAAGGAATCATATGTATATATGTATATATATATATATGTGTGGAAGCTAAAAAATCAAGTATGAATGTACAATATGTTTTAAAATGAAAAGAGCTGTATAGTTTGTGCAGAGATGTCTAAATTATTATTGATCTTAACGTTAAGACACACACATTGGACAGGAATAAAGCAAAGCATAACCATAAAAAGCAACTTTCAACACATGCAGAAAAAAACAGCATCATAAAACTACAATAAATCTCCAAAATACTGAAATGTACAAGTTAAAAACATACTTAAAGTAAATGAAACCAGTAGATAATGTACAGGAGTAAACACTATACTCATTCTTGACTCTCTCTGTGGAGGCATTTATGTTTTGTCTTGACGTGTTATTGATTCACACTCTGCTGACACATTAGTGCCAACACGGTTTGTTCCTGTTTATCTAAATCTGTGTTAAAGGCCAGAGATGAGGCTCGTTAGTATTGTCTCTCTTAATTATCTTGTCTCTAAGAGGACGTACGTGCAAGCTAATGTTTTCATACTTGCATATTGCATCATGGTTACATATCTAATTCCCTGTAGCTTCTGCTAATGTGCTGTGTATTAATAGACTTCATGAAGGCAGCCACGTTGCCTGCTGCGTTAACTTTCTCTCTGTTCTCTGTTTCTAGGTTTCATTACAATGACGCCTCAGCTATTCATCAACTACAAAATGAAGTCTGTGGCTCACCTCCCGTGGAGGATGCTCACCTACAAGGCTCTCAATACCTTTATTGATGACCTGTTTGCCTTCGTCATCAAGATGCCCATGATGTACAGGATAGGATGCCTCAGAGATGGTATGTCTTCCCCCATAAATTCAGTTAAATAACCACCTGAAACACAAGATATGGATAGTCAGGTCAGGTCTGAATCATCGACCATCTAGTATCAACTCACTGACAGTGGTGGGTAGGGCAGGATCTCTGAGTACAATTACTTCCGTGAGAATTATTGAAGTGAGAAACCTGGTTAATAAATTACTCAGTTACTTTCCGTTTATTTATTTATTTTTAGCGTGTGAACGTTACATTAGAGTTATCATTATGTTCTGAATCACACCACCTTAACCAGAGCAGTGTCTCTCAAACTTTTTACACCATGTACCACCTCAGAAAATATTCGTCTCTCCAGGCACTACCATTACGACAGAGGTTAAAATATTATAATATATGGGATGCAGGCTTGTGTGTATAAGTAGATTATTTATTGTTTAATCCAGAACCAGAGCTACCTCAGTGGAAAACTGATCCACACTTCTCTTCAATATATTTCCTGTTTGGAGCTACAGTTGCCGTGTTTATGAACCATTTGTTTTACTCACCGTCTTCACGTTACATTTGAGCTCGTAACTAATCAGGCATGTAAACGCACACTATGTGCTTCCTTCAGCTTGTGTAGGTTAGAAGAGTTTTTGAAAGCAGAGATCTCAGATTGTGTTATAAAATAATATGGCCATATGTGGCCGAGGATTGTTGCTGGTAGCTGCAGTTTCTTCTTGATTTTGTTCCATCATCATCATGTCAGCATCGTGGTCAAAAGGCAGGTGGTGCTGATTTTTCTTTGACGCAGCTGCAGTAGAGGAGCTCCTCGTACAGTCTACCCACTCAGTTCCCACGTTTAGAGCAGAGTTATAACAAAGGTATAAATGCATAACGAGTACCCCTTTTGCTTTTAACAGATAAATCACATTGGTTTGTTTAAGTGTAATTAAATATAAAGAGAGCTCATCACGTTATATCTAACCAATTTAGATGAACAAATATTAATAAATGTTTGTACTAAAGACAGCAGTGTGGAGTAATGTGCTTGAATCATCAGAAATCAAAGTATTTCTCCGGTTGCTTTCAGGTTTTCAGCTCATCATTCCTCTCCCGTAAACGTGTTACAGGCAGTTGATTACTGATGATTATTGATGATTACTGTTACTAAGCGGTCAGTGCAGTGTGCACAGTCTGTCCAGTGTTGCTGGTAATAAGTGGCACTTTAAAAAAGTGAGGAGAGAAGAGCCAGGTGTTCATCGAAGATAGATGACATGTTCAGGCAGGTTTTTTTAAAAATAGGTAGGTGTCATGTTTTATTTCAGTCAGCTCATAGCTCCGGAGGTGGTGTCATGGTTTCACTTTTCTTATTAGTACATTTAATCTGATCTATTGAGGATGAATGGAACATGACGAGTCATGTTCTTGATGCATGATTTGAAGAAAGATTCCACTGAGTGCTGCGTTTATGTCATCCCGTAGTTACTGCTATCATTAGTTTCCCATTTATAATCACGACTAAGAAGCTCTTAGTATATTTCTGAAACTGATATATTCATCTCGACTCATAAACCAGACAAACATGAATGCCTCCCCATCCAAATTAACTGGATATCGTGCTGTGTTGTCAATGACACATTAACCGACTGTGCAATCATACAACTGTCCTATGATCTCTCTAATATGTGAACACCGCAGTTTGATTTGCCTTTAACCACTATAACTTGTTTCTCACTGCATTAACCTCTGTGTCCTCTCCCCTCCAGATGTGGTGTTCTTCATCTACCTTTACCAGCGCTGGATCTATCGGGTCGATCCCAACAGGGTCAACGAGTTCGGCACCAGCGGAACAGACCACCTCTCAAACGACACAGCAGCGGTAGAAGCTGCTCCCGCCGCCGCCGCAGCAGCTGACGCCGCCATTACAGACAAACCAGAGGGGGAGAAGAAGAACGATTAAGCAAGACCGTGCCCTTATCCTCCTCCCTGTCTCATGGCGGGGGGCGAAGAGGACTTGTGGAAATTAGACAGAGAGGGGCGTTGTCTTTAGCTGTCATGGACACCACAACAAAAAAAAAAGAAAAGAAAATGCAGTTCAACTGTTCCCTCTGATTTCTGTGGATCCACAGAGAATCATATTCAGTGTAGACTTGGTAAAATTCTTATTTCTGTTCCCCGTCCTCTCGTTTTGCAGTTCAAGTGAAGTAAAACAAAACGTGATGTACTGTATTCTGTATGATTTCTCGGAGGGTAACAATGTCTTGGAGTAGAGGTTGGGAGGGGAACGGGTCACAGTTATACTACTTTTTTTTTTTTTTGGTTCATTTTTTTCTTTCTTTTTTTTTTTTAACAATACAGGGAAGAAAGCGGCCAAGTGCAACTGTTGTTCTTTGTGTAGATTCCTTGTGAATTTTTCTTTTCATTCCATGTGAGCACCATGTTTCGGATTGCCTGGAAACTGGTGAGTAGTGCTGGAGGAAACTGGAAAGATCCTGAGTCACGACGGAGGTAGAAAATAAAATAAAAATAAATAAAAAAGGAGTGCGAGTCGGTGACTGGAGACAAGATGATGGACCCTACAGGACACTACCCACAAGACTGACTACTACCCTCAATTTTGAACAAATGGTTTAATGTTCTAAAGTTGAACATAAAAAAATAACAGCCTTGTTGGTATTAATATAAATATATTAATATTGTCAATGACTTTTTGTTTTTTCAGTCACTGAAGCATTCTTTTGTATGTCCTCAAACTGTACAGAATCTCAGCTTGTCATGTTAATAATACCGATGTCAAAACTGTCTAGCAATAGCTAATTTGCAAGTCTTATTTTTCATTTTTACCCCCCTCAGCCAGCTCAGACGTCTGGTTTTGAAAATTGTTTTGACGTTCACACTCCAAACCAGATCACCTTGACAGACGCAGCCGGAGACGGGTTGTCAGGCGTGTTGCTGGAAGAATTACAGTGTCTCTTTGTTTTTAATTTTGAGTGCTGTAAATCCTGAAAGGTTCCATGTTGGTACATATTAAATTTTGATTCATTCATGTTTATAGTAAAACTTAAGTGTGATTTAAAATGTCCACGATGCAAATCTTTTTTTAAATTTTACTCTTTTTACTTAAAGAACAATATTTGTGCATGAGACTGATGTTTCTTTGTGTGCTTCTAAAGCATGCACGTTATCATGTGGTTAGGCCTTTGTCATCCCTGAAGGCTTGAGTTATAGATTATGATAATGACTAATTTCATTATTTTCCCTGATGAATCGTCTTTGTGTTGACATAAGGCTCATCACCGTTTCTCCATAGCAAAAGCTTGTTTGTTTTCTCCAGAACAGAAGTCCAAAAACTCAAAAAGATTCAATTTGAAAAGAAATAAAATGAGGAGCAAACAATACTTAGAATCAAGAGGCTGAAACCAGCAAAAGTTTGAAATTTTTTTGCTTGGAAAAGTGGAAAAAAAAGCAAAAATAGTTGGTGTACTGTAGATTTTGACAAAACCGTGACCAACTCTTTTCAATGTATGTGTGGAAAGACAAGCGAGGTGGAATAACGCCTGCACAAAATACTACACTAGATACAGTCTGTGTGTGTGCAATTTTGTTTTTCAACCTTCAGCTAACCCCTTTTTGAAAATCAGACTTTATATTTTGTTACAGTTAATCCTCAATCCTTAATTTCTGCCCACATCTTTGATTTTCTTTCCTTCAGTGATTTTAAAGTAGCAATTCAGTCAGTCAATATGAGGCAGGTGGATGAGTGATGCGAGGCCAAACAGTCTACCAGGAGCTGTTTTAAGTCACTCGCCTTCATGAAACATCTGCAGAAACACTGTGGGGCCCCGGTTGTTTAACCATTAACCCTTTTGTGTTTGTTCTAGCCTGCCAGCGTTGACAAAAACAGCCTTCAGTAACCACACAACCCTACAGAGACTCTTTTTACATGCACACAGAGTACTTGTACACATTTACATTTCATATTTCATACGTGATTACGTTGTTCTGGTGTTCACAAGGGGTTGTATTTGTCTATGAGCTGTGAGAAGTTTGAACAAACATGAGTATTTTCTCATCTCCTGCTTTAATTTCTCTTCACTGTGTTTTAAATATTCACCCAAACACTGACCGATGCTTTTAGGACAGTACAACTATATTGTGACAACATACATCAGTAGTATCTTCCTTATCTCTGCATGAGTTTTTCTTTCATTTTCTGTCCCTGCTTCCTCTAAACACCCCAACTTTCCCTTTCCATTTCCTTTAAACCTCCTCTCCTCTGTCCAGCCAGCAGGTGTCACAGTTGCGCCTTCACAATGAGCAAAAATAATCCAAAAAGTTATTGTGGCGAGACGTCACTTTTTTTTTTTAAGGGCAGTTACTAAACGTGCCAGGAGGTTATTGGTGCAGTTTGACAGCTTTAATTATTCATGATGAAATTTAGGAATTCAAATGCGTGATGCAACCAGGATCCATATCCCAAGACTTTCACTGAAGTAGCTGGGAAAGCTGACTGAGGCGGTTTGCATAGCCTGATTTGCATATTCAATGAATCTGCACAAAGAAGAAAAAGTTACATAATGGAAAAGAAAAACCACACACACACACACACAATATTTGAAAACATGAATATTCAAATCATATGATATTCAGATCCACAAAGGCAGCAGAGTTTGGTGCCTGCTCGTCCCTCTGGGGGGGTTTCCCGTCTGGGAGGTGACGTGATGCAGAGGGGGATTTCCACACCGTGAACCAGCCAATCAGAGACAGCCTGGTGCGGAAACACAAAACTGATGCAAACTACGCTCCAGTCGTCAGTCGACACATGGCTTCAAGTCGGTTTGACACCTTTCCTCCGCTCCAAAGCTGGTGTACACCCTCACGAGTCTTTACCCTCGAGCTGAGACCCAGACAAGACTGACTGACGCGGGAAATTGTCCTATTTTTTTGGAAACAATTCAAGGACACGACGTCAGAAGTCTTTAAAAAGACTCCTTACATCACATGCGATGAAAGACATGGACTTCAACGGTACTTCTGGTACGTTTAAAGGTGTTAATCTGCGTATTTGTGTGTGTTTGTGTTAGAGACAGAGACACACACACACACACACACAGACAGAGAGAGAGAGAGCTGACATCATCACCAGGCATGTGATTTGTCAGAGCAGAGCAGCCAACACCCATACCCGGCTCTCTGCTCTGCTTTGTGCAGGTTTAACTTTAAATAACCACACAGCTGTGTTTGTATCATCTGTGTTTACTCACTGTTTTTTTATCCTCTTTGTCTTTGCAGAGCCGTCAATGACAGACATTGGTGAGTATACACGGATTTGTTTGTTTGTTTGTTTGTTTGTTTGTTTTTAACCTCTTCAGTCTTGCATGTGTGTGTGGCTGTTACTGCAAACTGTGTGACCTGAGGCGACCTCATGCAGAAGTAGAGCACCAGAGCTTCCTCATCTGGTGTTGTGATGTTCCATTATCTTTTGCAGCGTAAACACAAACATTAAACTTAAATAAACTTTTTTATATAACGCCAAAATCATAACAAAAGTTATCTCATGACACTTTCCATACACAGCAGGTATAGCCTGTAGTCTTTATATTATCAAAAGCATGTACACATATAAGGAACGCTCAGAACAACAAATAAACATCTGGAGAGAAAGAAAAGTGATCAAAATGAAAATAACAAATATTAAATTTGAGAGAAAAATGATACAAGTTTTAATTTTAATGTAGTCTTTTCAGGCTGCAGCTTACTTTAATTCTTAATTTACAGACCTATGATCTTCTCACTTAAAGGTCCAGTGTGTAAAATGTAGGGTCCTCCATATTCATAACTACGTTTTCATTGGTGTATAATCACCTGAAAATAAGAATCATTATGTTTTTGTTACCTTAGAGTGAGACACAGCGGGCCCTCTTCTAGCCCAGAGTGGACAAACCAAACATTAGCTCTAGAAAGGGCATTTTGTGTGTTTTTTTTTTGTGGCCACTCATAGTATCTAGAAAGGAGGAGCGTGAGAGCAGGAGGTTGCAATTAGCAACTACATAAATAGGCCTACTTAAATCATTATTTTTCTGTCGTTTGCCTGTTCGATAAACAATTTTTCTTGTATTTACATTTTTGTTGGTATGTTACGCACCGTGGCTGCAGGAAACAGATTTTTTTTTCTGTTCGGTTTGCAGGTGTCAAACGCAGCATATCTAGACCGCAGACATAAATCAGTGTGCACGGTATACTTCACAGTTGGTAACCATAGCGACGCCACTTCAGTTAGTTTCACCAGTGACAATGAAACAGCAACGGTTCAAATTATCTTAGAAATCTTATATATTTTTTGTTATTGTAACACGATAATGCACTTTTAGGTGTTCTGATATAGAAAATAATGGACTGTGTGTGTGGTAAATTACACCTATATTTCAGCATAAACTAACAAAAACAAGAAACAAGTCTCGTTATCTTTAATCGTCATTGCTTTTAATGATGAATCAGATGTGAAGTTTTAATTAAAATGTGACTAGTTTTCCACTATCTGTTTATCATTATCAATGTTTCTTTTAAAGATGACCTTACTGAAATCATCATAAAGGACTGTAAGAACCACCTTCCTGGACCTCCCCCTCCTCCGGTCGACCTCCTTCAGCCGTACAGTGAGAACCACTGGAGGCACCGACAGAGCTCCTCACCGCCCTCCCAACACGTGCTGGTGGCGAGAGGCACCGCATGTCAGGTGAGTGGAATAAAAGATTTAAATATCACTGGGTGTGCTCCTCCTGCAGGGTGATGTATTTTGTTCCAGTGTAGTCATCTGAGTTGTTTTGGTCTATCTGGTGTCTACCTCAGTGAGCAGTTTCCAGGAATGAATGTTGGCAGCACGGCAGGGTGTCTTTCAGGTGTGGTTGTGTGTTTCATAGAAGGTAAAAGTGGCAAGTTTGGTGCAAATGGGGTAGAAGCAGGCCTTGGCAAACACAGATAAAGATTTACAATAAACAATAAATAATTTCTAAATGATTATTGTATGTTTAGTGATAGAAAAGCTATATATATTGGCTTTTTAGCTTGACAAAAAATTCAGTTTAGGCAACAATTTTGACGATTACCTGTATGTTTAATGACAAAAATATCTGTTTCCAGCTGCTTAAATGTGAATATTTACTGCTTTTTTCCAGTTTTGTATCATTGTTAATTAAATATTTTGGTGTTTTGGACTGTTGTTGCCTTGGTTTCTGTGAATTTATCACTATTTTCTGACATTTAATAGACAGTAAATTAATCGATGATTAAAACTAATTGTTTGTTGCAGTCCTGGCTTATAAACATTCAGTTCCACAAACACTGATCCATGCATGCACATGACATATTTGTTTGTCATGTTTACATATCACTATGGCAGTTTTTGTGCCTCCATGTTAATATTAAACTCAACAATAGAGGAAGCTGGAGTGTCCTTCTCCTGCATTTGTTGGTGGAAGAAGTGTTGTGCATGTGTTGCCTGCAGATGGTTGGGTGCTTTGTTGTTGTACAGAGTAGTAGTTAGGCAGCGAGACAGGTCTTACCATAAAGCACGTGGTTTACAGCCAGCAGGGAGATCAGAAGTGGTAATCTGATAAGAGTGTAGTGACGCTGGAGCCTGCACGGATAGATGAGGAACTGCTCTGTTTAGTAGTAAATGGTGCGAGATTGCACCACGTTTGGGTTTTTTAGCGTGTGAAACTTTTTAAAAAAGTCTTTGTGGCCTGCGATAGAGGCTGACACACCTCCTCAGCATGCCGAGAGAGACGAAAGAGGAGAGTAAGGACTGTAATCTGACTCCTACTTTCAGTTTGTCCTTTCTGTTTACAAGCCAAACCCACCAAGGGGAGGGTGAAAGGTCACATTCTTCACCCCGCGCCACTTCTCCGATTGGTGGATCCACGTCAGGTTTAGCTGACTTCCTGTTTCCTGTTCGCTGGGCTCAGTCTGCCTTTTGTTTAGCTCTGGTGTTTTAAGGCTAACAGGTATTCCCAGGCTAAGACGCTTGCTCAAAGGCACGCGCTCAGGCTCACACAGACCTCTGCGGCTCGACAGGATATTGTGAAACATGAGCTCATGCAGGGGCATCACCCACATCTCTGCAGCAACGGTTTAATGAGCTCTCAACCTGATAAACCGCTACACAGGCGTCAAGCGGGTCAACTTCTTTACTTCTTTGTTCCCTGCAGGTTTGATTATTCATCTGTCGTTACACTGATGCTTGAAATAGACTTAAACTCGGGTGTGCTTTGTGAAGTTTTGTCGGTGATACTCTTTTCTTTGTCTTACATCACATGTTGCAGATGGAGAGAAAGTAAAAGCAGCACAGCAGAGATAGATTCAATAACAAGTCTGAGTGGTAACGGAAAGAGCTCAGCGGTCTGTGGTGTGATGCAAAAATAAGACATTAAACTAGCAAAAGGAGGAGTCAGATGAGCACACGATTAACTGATAGAAAGCACATGTATGAAGGAAAATCATGTAGTGACTCAGTTGTGCTGCTTGAATGCTTCACCTATAGTGTCATTTACCATAATGGATGACAGACATCAGGTTTGCTGCTTTATACTTTTAAAAACACGCATGTGGCTGTAAGTTTATGTTATTTTCTAATGTTACAGGGAAGTTTGTCGAACTTGTAGTCATCAGATCCTAAAAAATAGCAACACACGAAAGTAAAAATAGTGTTTTACAGGTAACAATCCTGCATTTAAAGTTTGTCTTAAGCAAAAGTACATTAGTATTATCAGTGAAAGTTAAAGTACTGTTGTAGGTAGGTTTAACTACTTTATACAGTTTGGTAGTTTAGTCCTGTGGCTCTAAATCTGAGGGTCAAGAACCTCCAAAGGGTCACAAGGTAAATCTGAGGGGTCATGAGATGATTAAAGTGGTAGGAATGACAAAAAATATGTGGCACAAGTTTGTTTTTTCTCTATTTTTTTCACTTTGTGTGAAAGTTTTGATATTTTTTATGTCTTAGGGTCTCAAAGAAATGTTTAGAGGCGAACTACTAACAACAGATAGACATCTGAAACACGATCAAGAACACAAACTAGAAACTACTACTAGAAACACAAACTACTGTTTTTAAGGGCCAGGAAGCTAAAAACGTTTGAAACAATAGATTTTCAAGGTTACCAAAAGGACTTTTATGTAAAACAATCTGAAAATAATGGATGAAAAACATCATGTTCACTGCTTCATACTTTAAAAACACATCTGTGGCTGCAAGTTTTATGTTTTTCATTTAAATGTTACAGGGAAGGCTGTAGACAGTAGTAAGTCCTGCAATTAAAGTTTGTCTCAAGTAAAAGTACATAAATATTATCAGTGAAAGTATAAAGAACTAGTTTGAATTACTTTATATAGTATTTGTGTTTAGGGAAAAGTTTTGATATTTTTATGTCTTATGGTCTCAAAGAAATGTTTTTAAGGTTAACAAGCTAAAAAAAAGTTTGAAACAAAGAATTTTGTGAAGTGTTCTTATGTAAAATCTTCTTTTGAAAAGTACCTAGTAGCTTTAGCTGTCAGATAAATATAGTAGAGAATAAATATAAAGTAGTAGATAATTATAATTTCCACTACTATCTATAGACACTGTGCCACAGTTCAAGAGAAGACCATAGCAGTTCCTACCTGTCATTAGATACCGTGGCTTGTGTTTCTAAAAGAAACAAGAAAGAGTCTGAAGCTTTAAGGAGGCTGTGTGCCAAATGTTAAAGCCACTTAACCATCCCGTCTCTGCAAATGTATCTTGCAGTCACTGTCTCTGATCACAAGCCTCCTTTCTTGTCTGATGTAGTAGAGTTTTGTTTGCATGTTTTTATGCCGCTGTCTTGCCAGGGTCTCTCTAACAATGTTGTTAATAGGGTTGTGTTAATTTCTTTTCCCATCACAGCCAACCTGCACCTTCCCTCAGCCCCTGCAGCAGCAGTCGTGCACTTCAAGAGAGATGGCTCATGCTTCCCGGGGAGCAGCCTCTCCATCCGGTGCTTCTCGCCGTGGTCGAGGCGCCGCGTGTTTGCTGACCTCTAACAGCTCCGGAGGAGTTTCCTCTCAGAACCGGGGAGGCGACACCGAGCTTCTGGAGCGTATCCTGCAAAAGCCCAAGCTGGTGGTGGTGGAGGAGCCCAAGGAGAGAGGCATGAGATTTCGCTACGAGTGTGAGGGACGCTCAGCCGGAAGCATCCTGGGGACGTCCAGCACTGAAACCAACAAGACTCAGCCTACGATAGAGGTAAATACATTGCAGCTACATTCGGTTTTTGTTTTCTTATTTTAAAGGGGGTTTACTAGCTGTCAGAGGCAGTTGGGGATGGGGAGGGCTTAACCACAGTCGATTTCTTGATCCCCCATTGTCGATCGGTGAAGACGGGTGGAGCCTCGAGGATGTGGGTTGTTAGAGTCAAATAGAAAGTCCCCACAAATCCCAGCTCAAGTGTGGTCAAAGACAGGCGGTTTGTCCCCTGCGTGCATACTAACAAACACTCCCACACGCCTGTCTTCACCTTATACAAACTCCATCACACAATGAGGACGGCGCGGGGGGGGGTTTCAAGTGCAAAATGAGTTGATATCTAGAATTTGAGTCCATGAAATATAGTAATTTAAGTAAACATTCAGGTCATTATTTGTTTTTGTATGGTTATGATTTTTATATCTGCTTTTGGAAAAATGGTTTCCCAAACAGGTCAGTGATAACACACAGAGAAAAAAACAGGAGGGAGCTGTCAGATGCAGACAAGTGAGAACATTTAATATGCAAATCGTATGCACAGATACAGCATGAAGAATACAAAACAGGCTTGGATTGGCAGCTACTCTTGCAACAACTCGGTGCTCCTCCTCAAGCAGCGTCTGCTGCATATTTTAATATTTAGTCTCTAAAAAATGTTTTCTGAATATGACAGCTCCTCTGCTTTTTTTGGAGTGTTAGAAATGATGATATCAGCACATGGAACCACTTCCTGAATAACAATAAATCACTTAGCATGCCATGTTTTTGTGTTGTTTTATAATTTTCTCTCTTCATCTTCCTGTCCTGTTCCCTCTTTCAGATTCAAGGCTCCATCGACCACATAAAGAGGGTCAAAGTCACCGCTTCCTTGGTGACCAAAGACCTCCCACACCGGCCTCACCCCCACTGTCTTGTGGGCAAAGACTGTCCGAACAATTCGGGAATCTGCGTGGTCACGCTCAATCCTCACAGCAATCGACGCCACAGGTGCACATCCATCACTTATTTATCTCTTCTCCCGACATCTAACTTTTTATTATTTAATATGTTTTCTTTAACTTTTAACATCAAAATCGAGACAAAATGTGTTTTTCTTGCAGCTATGCTAACCTCGGTATTCAGTGTGTGAGGAGGAAAGAGCTGGACCAATCTCTCAAGAAGAGAAGAAGCCAAAACATCGACCCCTTTCAAAGTAAGACACAGTTCATGATGTCATCTTTCTATACATCCATATATTTAAGATTAAGATTCAGTCCTTGATAACAGACTTCCTGACTGATTTTGTGTCTTTTCATCCCTCAGCCGGTGACACAAAGGGGATTGAAGACATGGACATGAACGCCGTACGTCTGTGTTTTCAGTGCGAGCTCGAGTGGGACGACGGCAGAAAAGACTCTCTGAGCCCAGTCGTCTCCAACCCCATCTATGACAAGAGTAAGACATCATCAGACACACATTTAAGACTCTAAATACAATCGACCTGCATAAAAAAAAATATGTAACACACGTTGTTGCATGTTTTCTTTTGCTCAGAGGCCACGACTACATCGCAGCTGAAGATCAGCTGTTTGAACCAGTACAGAGGTTCCTGCTCCGGCAAGACCGAGATCTACATGCTGTGTGACAAAGTGCAGAAAGGTAAGATGAAGTTTTATTTGTGAGTTAAATATAACAGAGAGTGGGCACAGTTAGGACAAGCTCAGCTGCAGCTGCAGGAGTTAGATAAAACCTCCTCTGCTGAGTCAGATACAAACCAGACCAAACGACAGACATCTGGATTATGACGACGATAGTGATGATGATGACTCTACGCTCCAAAACTTTAGAAGATAAATAATGAAGCTAATGAAGTACTGTTGACACAAAATAAGACAAGTCTGTGACTTAATGTGTGGGGTATTTTTTTTTTTGTAAAGCTTATTTCTCATTTTTCTTGACCATTAAAGCATCTCAAATCACCGTTGAAGAGGGCTGTTTTTCTGTGTTTGGCACACTCTCAGGATAATACTAATCTTAATAGCAGACACATTGTATAAAAATGTCTCTGTGTGTTGTCACTGATCCACAGATGACATAGAGATCATCTTCAGGCGAGGGTCGTGGAAGGCGAGTGGCGAGTTTGCCCAGACAGACGTGCACCGGCAGATCGCCATCGTGTTTAAGACTCCGCCCTACCAGGACCAGGACATCACGGAGGAAGTGGAAGTCAGCGTCGCCCTGCGGCGCCTCTCAGACCAGATGGAGAGCGAGCCCATCACCTTCACGTACCTGCCACACAACCCAGGTGAGTCAGACCTGTACAGCACTGTCTTTGAGGTTGTTGATGAGCTGACATTTACTTGTAGCAGATCATTTCCAAACCTGGAGTTTGTGTCCTCGTTTCAGATCCATACGAGGTGAAGCGGAAGAGAAAGATCAAGTCAGACATCAGCTTTAGAGAGAAATCTTGTATGACAGGTGAGGCTTGATCATCATCTTTCTTTTTCTTTATTCATATTTATTCTCCTGGTTTGTATAGGCCTTTGTATAGGACTTGTCGTAGCCGGAAAAGCTGTTGTTGGTGTCTGCAGACATTTTAACCAGTTCTTCTTCATGGTCACAACTGCCGACTTTTATACGGATCAATGAAGCGGCCATGACGTCAGATATCACGTTGAACATAAGCACGAAATCTGCGTTAGCTCCCTCCATTGACATTTCTAGTTTATCCAAACAAGATGAAACAGATAAATATGGTGTCGCAGATGGCTGAAAGATGTGTAAATCTCAGTTTTTTCACAGCACTGTTTCATTCTAGACAGTTTCAACATGTAAAATACAACGCCAGCAATATTAAAACAAGCTCAGGACTGTTTATAACAATGTTAGCCAGGTGGAAAATGAGACTATGCAGCAAATTGGAGCTAAAATCTGGCTGCAAATGTACCGTGTCTGCCCAGCTTCACAGTACCTGAAACCCAAGTGGTTTATTATTTACACCCTGTGCTTGTGCATAAAAAGGGCCTATTGTGCATGCTCGCTCACTGGGAAACCTAAATGGAACAGAGCCATTATTAATGTTGATTACACCTGCGGCAATCAAAATTTCCGCCTATTAGAAGTAATTATCATAATAACACTGAGTTGTTTGTGTAAAAACACAACAGGGTTTTGACAAAGACCTATAATTCTCTGAAACACATTTGGGGTTTGAACAAAATTAGGTTTTATTCAAGGAGTTATTTTTATAAACATTACTAATTCTGTCCACTCATCGTCATATGATAACATGTCACATGAGGAAGAACTAAAAAATGCCTACACAGGCTGGAATATACAGAGAAATGACCAAATACAAACATTGGACATTTTATGAAGTGTCATTAACGGTCACAGATTATATCTCAAAGGAAAATCCTGCACCTAAGATAATTTATATACACACAGAAATCAATATAAATTAGTGGAAATATACTATATACCAACTCAAGATCAGTCTATGTCTCATCTATGAATCAGATTTTTTTTATTTCAAGACCACAACTTTTAACCACAACAGTTTTATCACTAAATTGCCTGAGGACTGTCTGATTTGAGGTTTCATTTGAACCTCCCTGCTTCAATTGAAACCAACAACATGACTCATTTCTGATATCAAATTTTTATTGCTGTTAACGGCTGTCACACCTCGCTGCCTTGGCATCACCCCAAGAAAGTGAATGCGGGAGTTGCTGAACAGAAGACGATGTGGTTGTCTGAAGGGGAGATGTCAGACAGATACTCTGTAACAAAACTGTGGCTTCCTAAACCACAAAAGTTGCAGTATGTAAATTCAGTTTACGAAGACGGCCGCACCCAAAGAGATTTGGCTACCAAAAACAGCTGCTTGGCGCAGTCTCAACCCATCGAGTCTTGGTCTCGGCTTAGGTGGCCTTGTCTCAGTCACACTGGTATAAACATACTATACATACAGTATCCACATAGATACTACATATAAAGTAAACTCAAATATACTTATACACTGAAGTAGAGTAAAAGTAAGTACAAATAAAGGTGCAAGGTGTATAAAGAACGGACAGAGTCTGAGTGACATCACCTGTAGGTTTCTATAGAGACATTTTGAAGGTCAAAATCTGTGGCGTTGGCCACCGCCATGTTTGTAGTCCTGCTTCTTCCTTGAATGACGTCTGGGTGCTCAAGCAAGCCACCTGTCAATCAAAGCAGCCACGCTGTTAATTATGTGTAACTTTAAGCTTTAATATAATTTGAACGGGCGACTTAAATAAAAATTCACCCTCAGTACAGTTATCATTAATGGAGAAATTAGCTATAGAGACCAAAACAGTTTTTTGTACCAGGCTGTAAACATGTTTATTTCTGCTGTGAAGTTGGACATTTTAACATGGGGATTGACTTGTTCTGTAGCCAGCCTCAAGTGGACGTTTGAGGAACTGCAGTTTTTGGCACTTACACATTGGCTTCACTTCACAGACACGGAGGTTACTGCTTGGGTGCAATGCATTAATGAAAGTTTGTGGTAGCAGTTCATGTTCCTCATCACTGTACAGACGTACATCTACACTCAGCCCAGTTTATTAGCTACACCGATGCAGTCCAACACTACAGCTAGTCGCTTCATTGAGAGTATTAATGATCACTTTTTGTTGAGAGATGTTGAACGAATTTAATAGCTGTTTTGGGGGCTGTATAAGTATAAAGTTCTCATAATAACTGACCTGTAATCATGTTTCCAACAGGTCGTTATTTTCTCTGTAACACAATCTGTTTCCTCTCTCTGCAGTAGAAAGTGGACCTGCAGTAGAGCAGCCGTTCCACTTCCCTCAGCCTGAAACCATGTCTCTAGACGAGAGGCTCTGCGTTCCCCAGGCTGGGGCCTCCGCTTCAGGGGAAATGTGTTACAACGAACCCCAGGATTCAAACAATGACACCGAGGAGTCTATCATCCTCAATCAGTTGCTAGACATGCCCGGATTATGTGAAATAATTTTCGACCCGAGTTTCGCCGCGTCCATGTCCACCGGATTTGAGCCGGGGCCTGATGCCAACTCCACGTTTCCCAACATGGATATGAACTTCAACCAGAGCGTTGGCTCGTACGGTCAGGACTTTTCCCTTTACAACGACTTGCAGTTCAACAGGCTCGTCAACGAGCACCAGACGCCACAGTCTGAGGCACAGGACAGCCCCTCCAACATGGTTCGTGTAAAGACAGAAGAGGAGCTATGAAGACTCTTACACACGCTCACCGTCCACTAAAAGAATAATAAACATTTTGGGAAATATGCTTATTGCCTTTGGAAACAGGATAGCTGACCTACTGCTGGATTCACATATTTAGCCTACAGACATGAGAGTATTCATCTAACTCTCAACAAGAAAGGGAATAAACATATTTCTCAAAATGTTCATCCATGAACCGTCCGAGCC
This sequence comes from Larimichthys crocea, assembly GCF_000972845.2. Lineage (NCBI taxonomy): Eukaryota > Metazoa > Chordata > Actinopteri > Sciaenidae > Larimichthys > Larimichthys crocea. The sequence goes on along the minus strand of NC_040017.1, from coordinate 17,313,500 downwards.
AAACAAGATAATATCCCCAATCCAAGACGAAGCAAAAGGCCTCCTTTGCTCCGGCTGCTTTCACTGTGAAATGTGTCTGTAGACTCATTTAGTTTCACGACTCTGCACTGTCGCCCTTGCTGGTCAAGGCTCTAGCAAGCAGTAGCAGGTTAATATTTCCTAAGTAATAAATGCTGCTAGCATTAATGTTCAAGGCTTAAGGTCAAAGGAAGGTGATTCTCACAGTCAGCATGGAGCCTAAAAGGAGAACTCGTGAATATATTAAACCTGGATAGGTTTAAACAGTAGAAACCATCCAACCTTACATGAATTGCTGTCTATCTGTAAATCATTGATTGGGTCAGACCCGTCATGTAACGTCTGTTGTCGGCAATGTGTAGTTCAAGAATAGTGAGTAGTTTCAGATCTGTTCTTTATTGCTCTTGTCTGCTGTTGCTCCCTGTTGATGCCGTCGTCACACCAGCTGGCTTGTTTAATATTTAATCAACTTTAAAACACAATAGAAAACCAGTCCCTCTAGTATTCATAGCTCTGTCTGTGTCAGTTCCTATTGTTCCACAGTTTCACTCTCGTGCTGAGCATTCAAATTTCCACTCGCAGCTTGTCCATGTCCGCCCCCTCACTGTAACGCTGTAGTAATATTGCAGAAGAGCTGTAAATAAAATGTCAGTCTGTTATTTTTGTCATGTCGTTACTTCCTCTGAAACACACTAATCCTTTTATGATGATTTGTTTAAGGCTGAAAAAAAAGGGGAAGAAGACTCTTGAATGTGACCTATCTTTAGCTTCCTGCCTACACACATTCCTAACCTGCTCGCTCACTTACAAAAACAATAAATCTTGGCGAGCAGATGGGTTTATGGTTTTTTTTTTTTAACATCTGAGCAAGGTCACAAGACAATGTTGTATGACTTGTTTGGCCAAGGAGTAACAAGAACGCTCAGATGAAAAATGTTCTTTGTTTACAGTCATCCGATACTTAGTCACAGCGTCTTAACCTTACTTGAGTAACACTCAAGTGTTTTTTTTTTTCCTTCAAAAACTCACACAAGTCACATCTTACAGTAATCCAGGCTGAGAAATTCTCTATTTCTCCTTTTTAGTTTGTGGTTTCTCATGAGAAACTGTATGGCCAAAAGCTTATTGGGAAACTTTGCCTCTTTAGAAAGTGTTATAGATTGTGACAGACTGGGAACTACATCATTACCTAATTTTAAACAAAGTTCAATCTTGAGCATGTTCTCAAAGATAAAATCATTTCATAAATTATGATCAGCATTTTTTCCAGCAGTAGCATTTCTATGTTTTTAGTTTTTATTGTCAGTGGCGTAGTCCTGCCTTCACACGACAGATGCTAGTTGCTTTCCTGGTGTATTTCTGACAAATTAGCCTCTCAGAGTGTTTGCTGTATAGATATAGTTGGTAGGATTATAACTTTAATGATTATTTTTAGTATCAGTTAAATCATTATTTTTGTCCATACAATATCAAGAAAACAGTAAAAAAAACAACTATGAATTTTGTCTGACAGTCCAGAAAATAAAACATATACACTTTTAAACGATGGCAAATCCTCACATTAAAGTTGAAACTAGTATATTAAGATTATTAAAATAGTTTCTAATGGTTGTCTCTCTCTGAGAAATAACCAAACACAGGTGACAGATGTTTAATTTCAATTTTTAACACTGTCAGTCATCCATGTGCGTGCCTGGTTACCAGTTGTTGCTGAGAACAGGTGTTCCCTTTTAAGGCTGTGCTCGTCACTGTTGAATTGACCTGAATACAGTTTACGGTGACAGGGAAACTCCGCACTGGGCCAGCTTCCAAGGCCTTTTATCCAATGTACACACACAGATAAACACGTGACTTCCTGTAAAATGGTAACACCGCTGCTGCTGCTGCTAGGACATGTCCAGACACATTCACACATGGTCATCCTCTCTGCTAAAGTTTACTAAAGGCTTAAACTTAGGAAGTATTAGCACACGTTGATTTGTGTGAAAGATTAGTTATTGCCTGGGTTTTTGTTTTTTTTGCAGAGACTGTGGTGTCCATAAAACTTTTAAGGAATAGTCCTTCTTCCTCTCTTTTGCTGAGAGTTAGATGAGAGGAACATGAGGCTTTAACCGGCAGCTGGTTACTTCAAGCACCTAACAAATAGTCGAGCACATTACTGGTAGGTGGATGCACAGAAGCAGGGGAGCTGTTTCTGCTGCTGTAGCTTACAAACATGAGTGGGAAGAATTTTCTCATTGCATGACATTCAGAAAAAATAAATAAGCACTACCAAAAATTTAAACTATTCCTCTACAGTGACGTCTACAAGCGTGACATCTTTATGGAGGTTTGGTTTGCCATGAGACTGACCTTTGTTGTTAGAAGTATAAATAACTGTTTGAAGGTTTCATCAACCTCGTGACCGGATGAAACATGAAGACAAAACAAATGAGGAAGCTTATTTGTTAAAATTAATCTAATGAGGTAAACCAACATTCATTCCAGTATTCATGTAACTATATAAAGCTATTTTAACGCAACATAATAATAATAATAATAACAAAAAATAAAATACTAGTTTCAGATTGTACCCCAGCTCTCAGGTTTGCGGTTTGTGGAGGTGTCAGTTTGTGGAGTCTCTGGGGAATACTGTGCAGGCATGATGAGTCATGTGTGGTGGAAACAATCAAATATAGAAATGAAGATGCTGAGAGATGCTATCATGGAGGTCGTGTGGTTTAAAAAAAAAAAAAAAAAAAAATCAGATCTACGCCTTCAGCATGGGGAGGTGAAACTTCCACTCACACAGATTATAAATTAACTGGGCTTTGACTGGATTCACACCCACTCTGTCAGGTCAACACGCCTGTTTATCAGAGACTGGGAACTTACTGGGAAATGACATGCGTTTTGGAAAATGACATATTACTCATTGTACTGACCTAATGCTGATAGCGCTAAAAAGTTTTATCACAGTGAATTTTATTTTGCAATATGGGTAAATACTGAAGTGACAAATCAATGTGGTACATCAACTTTTATGCAAAAATCTATATTGCCATGAAGCAGACTCAGTAAAAATAGAAAATAAAAATACAAATACTTCAGATTAAAAAGTATATTAGAATCTGTGATTAACACATTTAAATAGTCAAATATCATCCAGTCCTACTGTCCTTTAAAGACGAGAATTACAGGCAATATTATGTCGTTCCTTCCTGAAATTTGCATTTGTACAAGTACTTGTTCAATGACAATAAAGTTAAATCTAATCAAATCTAATCTAATCTAATCTAATCTAATCTAATCTAATCTAAATATCTTCACAAATCCAGATCTGCACAAACACGTCAACACTTAAAGTGTCTGCAGATGAAGAACAAAAGTAAAGGTTTCAACTTTAATACATCCACCTGAGGAGCTTTTTGAAATCAAATTAAGAAGCTGAGGGAATTTATTTGATTGATTGACTGATTGATTGAGGGATGGTTTTTTAGAAACAAAGCTGGAATGATCATACTAACACTGCTGTAAGAAAGATCAATTCAGGAGAAGAACGTCACAAAGTGATTCACAAAAAGAAATAAGGCAACAGACGGAAGCACCATAAAATAAAACAAAAACAATAAAACGTTGAGGTGTTGTTTTGAGCATGAAGGAGAACACCAAGGTTGTTTGTATCTGTGGAAGTGGACCTGCTCTCTTGGTTGATATAAAAGGTTTATTCTAAAAGGTAAAACTTATTTTCAGATGATTATACAATAATGAAAACCATAGTTATAAATATTATACTCTATTTCCACCAATAGATCCTCATAAATGTTACAAACTAGACTTTTTATTTCAAAGAAAGAGAGTTACAACGTTTAGAATCCATGACTCTAGAATCATATTCTCCTTACTTGTTATGCTGAATTAAAAGAACAATCCCCAAAGACTGAGCAGAGGACCTCAGAGACCTGCTGCTAATTAAACCCTCTATTGTAAAAATTGTGCAGACTATGCAGAGCTCTACAAGTGATCACAAAAACCTTGAACTGGATTCTGAGTTTGAAGAGAAATCAAGATTGGTATCACATGAGAGCTTTTGGAGGACATGATGGTCAAAAGCTGTGTTTAGATCCAGTAAAAAAGGGAGTTATAATATAACAGGAGCACAAGTTATTATTTTCGTCTCTGCTTAAGACTCAATGCGGATGAGCTGGTCTATAGTGACACATAAATTTTAATTAGGGAGGAAAGAGAACAAAGTCCTGAGGGACTCGAGTATGTGGAGCAGAACAACTTCTGTTTGTCTTCTTACGGAGTTTAGACAGTTTGGTCACATTTTGAGGCTTAAAGGTCCAGTGTGTAACATTAAAAAGGATCTATTGGTAGAATACATTAAGCATAACAATGTTTTCATTAGTGTATATTAACCTGAAAATAGGAATTGTTCTGTTGTTTTGTCACCTTTTATATCCACAGAGGGAGTGGGTCATTTTCCAAAGTGAGAAATCAAACACTGTCTACAGACAGGACCTCTTTTTGTAGGTTTTATATCCAACATAGTTTTTTCGTCATGCCTGAAATGGGAGGGACTTCACCACTAGATGCCACTAAATCCTATTCACTGCACCTTTAAATGAGATAATTGATGATTTAATGTGCAATATTTAATGATCTTGTGTTGATCTAGGACATCAGTGCTACAGGTTTGACCTCTTGATGAACTATACGAGGAGTTATGGTATCACCACAGTTGTTACAATTCACCCTGAAGGGAACATGCATGCCTGTACTATATGTAATGGTGATTCATCCAATAGATGTTGAGATTTAACTCATGAAAACAACAAATCAGGAAACACTAGAAATTTACAACAACTGACTGTGCTCCTTTTAAAGTCTGATACACCTGAATGTAATGGAAAAAAAATCTCAATAGTTGGCCATAGGTGAAGTGGAAAAAGCATTAGTAAGGAGGCATGAACCATAATAAATATTTACACGAGTAAAGATAAACAAGGACGAGAGAAAAATGACTACAGATGTCAGCTGGTAAGGAAAAATGGTAATGGATTGGGAGTTTCATATGAACTAATCAGATGAAATACTGCTGCGTGGCCTGGTTTTAAATGGAAAAAGTTAGGTCAGACTGGTCACACATCAGTAACTTGTAAGCCTCATTTGGCTCAGGGGAGTGAAGATGGACCAGCCAGATGTTTCTTTCCTCCAGCAGAGAAGAATCAGCAAATTTGGTACTTTATTATGTCACCGTTTGTTTTTGTTAATATGGATGATTTGTTAATCACCACACAAACGGGTAATTCCACATTGTGGTCGTGTCTATATAAGGATAGATCTCTCTGTTTACAGGTGCCAGGTATCATTTTTCTTTTTCTCTGTTGCCCTGGTTACAACACCCACGGGAGTCCCCGCACCAGTAGGGACTCCCCATCTTACGATAATAGCATGCTGCAACCACAAAGCGACACCAACATGCAACTGACACAAATCAGAAACAAGCGCTGAAAGCGAAACCAGGAGAGAAACGGCTGTTGTTATGACTTAATAAAGACTCTAACTTTTTTTTCCCACCCCTCAGCTCAAGCACCATGTAAGGACCTTAGATATATTACTGCTGTCACTCTTGTATGATAACAAAAACAAAAACAAACTAAATGCTGAGGGAAAAAAAACTATATTTTCACAGGTTTTGTGGAGATATAACACATTTAACTGATGCTATACTTATTTGTATATACTTTTTTTTAGTTGTAATTTGATTTTTAGTAAAACACAGTAAGCTCCATAATTCAAACAGGTTGAGATCTCTCACTGTAATAAAGATTAACTTTACTAATTTAAAGCATTTTAGCTCCATCTATTGAGCAAACACAGACAGAGCACTTCCTGACACGTTGGTTCTCAAACTAAAAATATCACTGGTGGTACAAAAACTCCCTCTAGTTGTACGTGGAGGAATCTATTGTTGTCAATTTATTTTTTAAACAAAATAACTAAACAAATAATAATAATAATAATAATAATAATAATAATAATAATATAAAGTTTCTGGTGAAAACAAACTAAGATCTTTAGAAAAGTAATTTAAATTAAGTTTTGTGTTTCCTGTAATAAATTGGTTTCAGTATCAGCCTTGGATCCATGATCCATGATGATTAGTTATGAGCTAAAATGTGTGAGCAAAGGTAAAATGAATGGTTCAAAAACACTGTAATTGTGGCTTTAAATGTGAAATGTTACAAAGAGTAGTACCACTTTAACAACAAATTAGCTCTGGTTCTTGAAACGGTTCAACAAGAAAATACAATAAATTACATCTCATCAGGAATAAACCTGCCTCATGTGTGAACTGTCTGTAGCTGAACAGATTTGGCCGACGCTGTATGTGCTGTATGTGTACTTCAGAAGCTTCTTTACCAAGAGTTGATGAAAAGTACCAATAGCGCAAGTTCTGCATTCAAAAATCTCTAAATTACTACAAGTACAGAAAATGAAAGTATCAAGATTAAAAGTATTTATTATGCAGTAAATGGCTCTTGTCTGAGTTATATTACCACAAATAATGAGATTACTATTGTTGCTTAAGTGTTCATAGGTTATGTGTGTAATGTTTAAACTTGTTAGTTTAGTTTTACCTTATCCAAATCCACAACATTAGACATATTTAGATGGTATAATATATTACCACTTTATGTTTCGTAAAAACTTAAACAAATTGGAAAGAATCATGTTAATTAATGAGCTTTAGAGATGCTGGTAAATTGATTTTGTTACCAGAACCAGGCTAACTAGCTGCTACCTCAAACTTCACATTTACCACATCAACATGAAAGTGGTGTCAATCTTCTCATTCAACTCTCAGCGAGAAGGGAAATAACTGTATTTCTGAAGTGGCCAACTATTCCTGTAAGTTGTTTTTGCTTACACGACAGGAGTAATCATGCAGTGAGTTATTAAATACTTATCAAAGAACACATGGGTGCAAACAAGGTTTAAGAAAAAATGGCAATCTTTTATTTTTTTAGATGTCCTGTACATGGGGCTTTCTATCACAGCTGTTCGGGGAGTCTTCACACTCATGGAGGCTTCTCCCTCAATTCCTAAAATGTCTTGTGTATGAAACTTAAATGAGGAAATAAATAAACATTACTCCAACATGACCTCGTCATTTGTGTCACTTCCACCTTTGTGTCGCTCCCGAATGGAAATACAAGCTGAAACAGCAGGAAGTTCCCCCGAGTGAAAATGATTCAGAAACTCTGAAACTCCCACCACCACCACCTGGAGAAGCTTGACAGTTCAACCTACTCATTCTTTCAGTTTCAGAAGCTGTCTCTGGTCTGGCTTTGACAGCTCAGGTGGTCACTTCTTCTCTATGAGGACCGGCTCTGAGAGTTTTTGAACATGCAGCTCCTTCACCAGCTCATCCACGCAGACCTTGAACAGAGGCTCGGGCTCCTGGAAGACAAACAAAACAGTCAGGATAGACAAACCACAGACTGAACTCGGTGTTATCATCTTTCTGGGGTCAGAGTTAGAAGTTTCTTTAAGATCTTGCAGAGCATTAGCTCTACCACTTTGACTCTAGCCATTTGTGTGTGAGGTAGAACAGTTTGTTGTGTTCGTGGACTTACTTTGTGCTCCAGCTGCCTCTGTTTTTCAACGGCCTCCTCCAGATTCAGACCCAACCACTCTGCCTCCTCCTCTGGGATCTCAAACTGCTGCTCAGAAATAGAAATGGTAAACACTCAGGTTAGTTGGCCAGAAAACGTTTCATTCCCAGCACATTTAGGATCGCTCAGTGGACTTCCCACCTACCTTGTATTTGTTGTAGACCGTCTCTCTCTTGACGGGGTCGTTGGGGTAAAGCTCTGTGCTTTTGCGTGCCAGTCGAAGCAGCATGGCCCTCTTCAGGTCCATCCCCAGCTTGGAGTTCAGGTCTTCCTTTTGTGTCTGATAAGAGTTGGATGATTACAATCATGTAAAAAGACCTATGGAAAATGTGATTTTGTCACACAGTTCTCGCACATTCTCTTACTTTAAGAATATAAAAGTCAAATCCGTAGGCAGCATCGATTAGATCCAGAGTGCGCGGCGTGACTGGGATGGTGAACTTGTGGTCGAGGATCTCGCTGTACAGCTCTCTCTTGAGCAGTTGCGGTTTCCAGGTCTTCCTCAGACGAGTTGACAACTACAGAGCAAGACAAATCAGAAAACAAGAGACAGTAAGTATGATGATATGTAGAGCCACATGTGTCAAAAACATTTACTTCTGTGGACGAGTGTAAGTACAAAACATGTTGGAAAAACTTAAAGTTATGTTTTTATTGGCCATACTGTATCAATGTGTGAATATCAGAATTTATTTTTCAATAAATATCTTCAGATCCAGGTGTGATGGACAGAGTGAAAACTGAAATTGGGGCATACAGATAATTATGTTATCTTAACGGACATATACACTTCCTATATCTAATAGTATTTTGATATATTTTTCATATAAAGGATAAAGTTGTGGTCAAAAATCATGGTCAAAAAACCTGCGATTCACACTGACAAAGAGAAGACTCTGGTCAAAAAACCTGCGATTCACACTGACAAAGAGAAGACTCTGTTAAAAGTTGCTTACTTGACTGCAAACGTAACTCATAACCCTTTTCTTAGAATTCCCGCCAAGATCGAAAGTAGATTTTTATGATAGTTCTGCTTTATCGAAGCGTTTACTGTTAAGAGACGGAAGCTGATGGTGACATAAAAATAAACCCTAAGCTAAGATATTTGTGCATTAGTGCGTCACGTCGACACACTTCCCCTAAAGAAAGAAAACTATTTTCCTGGAGACTCACTTTGTCATTGTTGGCGTATCTGAAGCCTGATATCCAGCCTTCTCCTCCCCACAGGCCGTCCTGCGATTGTGGAGGGTAGTAGATGGGGATGGGGACATCCTGCACCCGTTCCTTGTGGCCCGTCTGCGGGTTGGCTCGGTACTTGACTCCCAGAGGCCTCCAGTGGACCGGGGTGGGCTCTTTCTGCTCGAGGGACTTGAGGTAGTGTTTAGGGAGGCGAGCGTAGATGCCCTGCTTCAGTTTCAGGGCATCCCAGATTTTGGGGGGGTATTTATGAAGAGGCATGATGGACTGTAGTGGAAGTCAAACCTGGAAGACAGAAAAGGAAAGGGTGTCTGGACTTAGTATGCATTTTTAATACAATAGAAAGTTGTAGCTGACATAAAAACACACAAAAAAAAATCATTTTAATTTAAACAATAAGCTGTTTTTACTCATTTATCAAGTCATAATTGTGGCCACAGCTTTACAAATGTCTCATTTATCAAGTCATAATTGTGGCCACAGCTTTACAAATGTTATATGTCTTCAGTTTTCTCTCTTTAACTCAATAATTATTTAATATTTCGGCTCCTGATCTGATGTTCATTCATAAATATGTGCAGATACTACTACTAACGTTAGCTCGTTAGCAGGTCGCTAACACAGCTACATGTCGGTTTATTTTACTAAACAGATCTGACACAGCGCTGAGAATACGTTCACAGGTCTGTCTTACCATGCAATATGAAAACAGTGACCTCCACCAAACACGGGGTGAGTTTTTTAATCCACGTTAGCCCCAAAATCAAGCAGGCAAGGACATCACGCACCTTCCGCTTGACGCAGCCTGACTACCGCGTTGATCGGCCCGCCTACAGCAACGAGGAACGTGATTGGCTTTCATCAGCTGTCAATCAAAGTGTGTTTCCCGCGGAAGCGGATGTAGACAGATAATAGATTGAATATTTATTTACATTATTAGATGTGTAAATAATGCACAGTGATGTTAGCTGTCAGATAAACGTAGTGGAGGTAAAAGTGCAGAGATTTATTGTCGTTTGCAAGTGAAATTTGTTTTGTGACATCTAAAAGTAATAACACGTGACATGTTTTAGCAAAATAGTGTCTCTCAAATCAAAGTTACACTCCTTAATGGCTGATTTTACTTTATTGTATGTACATGTTCTTTTTTTTTAACATATAGTGTATATAACTTTTATTTTATGTTTTTAACTTATAGAATATAGATTTTTTTTGTATACTTTTTTGTATATTTCCTCTTATCCCCAGTGTGTATTGTGAGCTGCTGTACCAACTTATGTTAATTTTGTTTTGTGACATCTAAAAGTGATAACACGTGACATATTTTAGCAAAATAGTGTCTCTCTCCCTCATGTCACCATCTACTGGAGTAATTTGTAAGTGGCAGAAGGTTGCTCCATGAATAAATATTTCATCACCAATAAGATAAAATGGGTGTAGTTTAAGGTTATACATAAAGTATATCCTGTAGAATATTTTGATCATTTTGACATTGACATCCTGAAACTGTGCACTGTTTATTTTGGTGTTGTTATTACACAAAAAGTCTGTGGCAAGTTTCAGAGTTTATTAAAGTTACACTCTTTAATGGTTGATTTTACTTCATTGTGTACATGTTCTTTTTTTTAACATATAGTGTATATAACTTTTATTTTATGTTTTTAACTTATAGAATATAGAGTTTTTTGTATACTTCTTTTGTATATTTCCCCAGTGTGTATTGTAAGCTGCTGTACCAACTTATGTTAATTTGTTTTGTTTTTTAAAGTTACAACAGAAAGAATGAGAGACAAAAAAACATCATCAATATTATTATTATTTTAGTCTTGTATTGTGCCAACAAAAATAAGTGAGTTGTACTTACAGCCTATTAAACTGTACACTAATAAAAAAGATGAGTAAGATTTTATTTTTAATTTTATATTTTCATTCTTATTTTATCACACTATATATTTTACACGTATTGCTTCTATTTCTCTGGAAGTAAATTCGTGATTGGTTGGTGGTGTAACATGTATATAATGTGTTTATATTTAACTTAAAGTGATTTAGCTCGGCTATGATTGAAATGTAATAACATTTTTCATATCATATAGTCTTCCTACATATCGGTGAAGCATCAAACATAAGATTAAATGACTAATTAGTCCGGACCTCGTGTCGCCCGAAAGGTGGAATTGAACCACTCTGCCGCTAAGCAGCTACAGGTTTGAAGCCTGCACCCCGGACCACCGAGGCTCATCCGGGCACTAGAACGTTGTCGTTGTGATGTATATATACCTCATCCCCTAGGAGACCCTCCGTTGTCATGGTGTCACCATAGTTACTAACCATATATGGCATTTAGTAGTCCTGTACACAAACTACAATCACGTACTGCGTAGAAAAAAATGACAAAGGTAAACAGGAAGTAGGTTCGTGACGTAGCAGTTTTAACGGTTGTAAAAAAAAAAAAAAAGAGCGTAAATAAATCACCACTTTTTCGGTGTAATGTGTATAAAATGTGTCAGATTTAATTTAGATCGATACAATTCACCCGTGACTGAAATGTAACAATAGTTTTCGTTCATATTTCCATTTAAGTTATCGATAAACTTGTCTAACGTTTGATATTTTAAACCGTTAGGAAGACCCTTATTTGGGCATAAAGGTGACGACAGGTCGCCCGAAAGGTGGAATTGAACCACTCTGCCGCTAAGCAGCTACAGGTTTGAAGCCTGCACCCCGGACCACCGAGGCTCATCCGGGCACTTTGACACATGGCGGCGAGATGTTTATATACCCCAGTCCAAGCTAGACTTGTCTTTGTCATGGTTTCACCATCGATATTTGGCTTTTATCAGAAATAGCTTCTATACATGCAGTAAAATAACGTACTAGGTACCCTGTAGCATATTCATGTCAAATAAACACATTAAAGGGGAAACGTAGTCTGGTCTGGTGTTATGCAAAGCAGAGCATTGTGATTGGCTGATACGTCGTGTCATCACAGGTAAAAGATATTTTCAGGATTATAATTAAATAAAAGTAGAAATCGGTGTTGAAATCACAGCAGAGAAGACATTTTATTATTATTATTATCATATTAATAATGGCTGCATTCAGTTTAGCTATGTCATTACTGGTTTTAGTTACACTTGTGCTTTTCCTGCATTGACAGATCACATGTCTGACCATAAAAATAAAAAAAAGTGTGTGAAAGGGGACATAGAGTAACTAACAGCCCACTGTGGAAAGAAATCAACTCGAAATTAAGAATGAGGTATTTAAAAAACTTTGTATTTTGTAATATATGACAGAAGCAAAAACAAATCACACCTATTGTTTGGGAGTTAAACTGGAGAGGCATTCATACAGTAATACTTGCCATTTTGAATACTGATTTACCACTTGACCCAATGTATTACATTATAGGAGGGATCCCCAATGGAGCAATGGAAAAGAGAAATATTTAATTGCATATCCTTGTCTTGGTTCAATTCACTGCCAACCACTAGATATCTAGATATCTAGTCTAGCTATATACAATATATGTCAACAGAGGTTAATGATCTGTACTTGGAAGAAAAATGTAAAGACAGACATATTTTTAAACAGATGGGCTCCTGTAATTGATTACTTTGGACTACCAAACATCTTGTACTTTTTCCTGTCTTGTCTTCTTATTTCAATTCTATTCAATTTACTACTTTATCCCAAAATATGTTTAGTTACTACATATGTTTGACAGATACATTGGTGAAAGTATTCTAGTTATTTACTTATGTATAAGTAACAATCCATAATATATTATTGTATAAAATTACTCCATCACAAGTAAGATTCCTGCATTTAACATTTTACTTATTATTGAATGAGTATTGATGTATTCATATATAAGTTACTTATTATTGAATGAGTATTGATGTATTCATATATAAGTGGTATTTTAATGTTGTAGTTGGTCAAATCCTTTATACTTTAATCTGTAACAATGTATAATTATATATCATGTTTTATATGTAAAATCCTAAACTGTAAAGGATTTAGCATCTATAATCTGTTAGAAAAATGTAAATGTATAAAGTAGCGCAAAATACAAGTACTTACTCAAAAGTATGTTTCATTTGGTATATAAAAGGTACTCATAATATACTATCAAATACATTATCTATATGGATTTGTTCTCAATACATTTTATATTATGTTAAAGTGAAAAGAGACACTTTAATATTATTATTTGTTTTATTTCAATACAAACATGGTGATAATAAGAAGTGAGACAACATAAGAAAAAATGTTTAAATGTATGAAAACTAAAAGAACATTTACATATAATGTGCAGACATCCATCATCTTTACATCTCTACAATCATATCAGATCATTCATTTATCTGTCAGTGCAATTTTTTGGTTCAATCTGACAGTCAGAGGAAGGTGTTCTCGATGACCAGTGTCTGAGGCTCTTCCTTTGTTTCTCCACCTGGTGGTGCCAGCACACTCCTGCTCTCTTCTAAAGGAGAGCAGCACATGCTCCCAGCACAGGCTTTTCCACAGGCGAGGTTACAGGCCAGTGGAGGAGGCAGGGATGGGTCCTCTCTGTGGACGAGCGGGGAGGCATCTCCTCCATCACTGCCAGCTGAGGATGCAGAGCAGCAGGAAGCAAACTCTGGCTGAACGGTGCAGCAGGTCACTCCTACACTCTTCAACACCTTAGTTACCCCTGACATTAGATCAGCACACCTGGACACAAATGATTATGCATGAATAAATATATCATTTTAATCTTGACAAAAGCATATTTATAATAACCAATCTAAAAAATGTCCGATTATTTAACACCTCCACCATCATAACAGATGGATGGATGATAGTTGTCTAGTTGAACTATCCAGTTATTAAAAGTTATCTTTGTGTTGCAGCTGGTCAGAACTGAGCGTTCTTAGTGGCCATGATATAAAAAATAGTACAAACTTTTTCCACTTCACCTGTGTGCTGGAAAGCCAGCGTGGCAGTGTACATGGACAGAGGCCACCGTGAATGATTCAGTTAACTGCCAGACGTGAAGGTTGTGCACAGCCTGCACCCCAGGGATGCTTGCAATCCTGCGTCCAAGATCAGACACACAAATGTGTGGAGGTGTGGACTGCAGCAGCAGCAGTCCGTACTTGTGCACCTGAAGAGATTTACTGGTGAGACAACAGAAACTACAGCAAAAGTAGCAACATACATGAATGTCTTTTTTTTTAAATCCTCATAATAAGTAGGTTGAACTCTGACCTGTGGCAGAGCTGTGGCAATCAGTGTAATAACAGCCAGCAGAGAGAGAGCAGGATCCAGGTAAACCAGGAGGCTGCAGGGTTCGGTGCTGTGCAGGCAGTGTGGGCTGATCAGCAGCATCACCAGGCTGTTGATTACCGCCAGGACGGAGGTACAAAGACCCTGGATGACCAGGACGAAGCACCTGCTCGGCACAGGCCTCTCAGTGTGATGTGATGACTTTTGACTGCCTGAAGGGGGAGAACACAGTAAAACATGATTGTTTCACAGAGAAAACAGAAAAAAACATCACATTTCCTTAAAACATCATGCTGTTTGCATGAATGTGAATTAATTGTGTAATAAAACATTTCATGTGGCTCTTTTTTAAAGTAAGAAAGGAGCTAAAATCTCTTACCAAGATGTCCCTTGAAGGCATTATCTTTGGAAATCTCTGCATTATCTCCTGAATGACTCAGATCTGCAGCAGCGCTCGTTAATCCACAGTCCCTACTGTCCTGTGTTACTGCTGCATGCAGGTAGACCTCTGCCTGTGGTTCTGGGTTTTGAGAGTCAGTGTCAGGGATGCTGGAGGTTCCCGGGTTACAGAGGACAAACACCCCATTGTGCAGGGAGTCATCCACACCAGATTGACTAACGTCACACAGGACTCGGCCTGGATCAGCATGGCCTTTAGTTTCCCCTTCAGCCAAGACTGTGGGAGTCAAATAAAGGGATGAAAAACAAACACGATGTTCCTTACAGCTGAATATACACTTGGCAGAGACTTCAAAGTGAAATCTGTCAGAGCAATATCGTCACACTAATTCTTCTGTAGTGAAATATTATTATTACATAACACCGGTATGAGTACGTGCCTTCACGCTAACTTGATGTCACAAATATTTGTTGGGGGGCCACAGAGAGGGAGCAGCAGTTTCCATTTTTTTTTGCTATGCTAAGCTAATACAAATACAAACTGATCTGGTTAAGTCTGTTGAGAGCCCTGAATTAAATAGTAGTTTACGGTTTGTTCAGTAGTTTGAAAGCTCATCATGTCACCTCCACTGACTCTCTTGTTTGGGATGCATTAGGGGCTCTGCATGCATCTGAAACCACCTCAACCTCACACTCTTTCAATAGTGCAATTGCTTCCAAGAACTTTTCTTGTAACTTTCCTTAACTGACAGTCTGACAAGCAGCTGTTTGGAGGTAAGAAAATAAGTTTGAACTTTACTCCTAAGTAGTTAACACCATGAAATATTTGCACATGCACCATTATGCACACGTCTCTTTCTTGGATGATACATTAAAATTTTGTTCCGTGCACACCACTTGTGTGTGTCTGAAGAAGAAAAGCCCTGAATGGTATCAGTTTCCCACAATGACATTTTAACAAAAGGTTTTTTATGTGCTCTGGATACCAGACAGGTTAGCTTAGATTTTCAGATCTTCAGCTGTCTTAGATCCTTAAAGAGCAGGAATTTCTGGCTGTTTTAAGGTCAGAACTAAAAACTAAAGGTGTTGTTGCTCCTCAAAGTCACATCTTTAAATGCATTTGTTTTCTTTTTCTTGTGATTTTATGGTTTATTTTGTGGGTTACAGACTTAATTCTGCTTTTGTATCTTTAAGTCCATCATTTATTTTTTAAAAACCTATAAGAAATGTTCTGTTGTAAATATTAATTAGTTATTAATTAGTCCTGCTGTAGTCCTTTTGAGTCTCTATGATGAACTGTACAGCTGTGTCCTGCTGGAGGAGGATAAACACCAGCCACAACCTGGCAACCCAAATGTTCTTCTTTATGTAAAGTGATGTATTAACTAGTTTTATTAAAATATGTATTAGAAAATGATACCACAAATTGTTTTCCTGTTTATTTTTCTGTACAGTACCTTTGTGGTTCACTTCAAGGTGAGATTCGATCTGCAGGGCCTGCTGCTGATCCCAGTTCATCCACAGCACAAGCATCTTATGAATCAGACTGACAATGCTGACCACTACAAGCAGCAGGGGGTGCTGCACTGGTTGTGGCTCCAGGGAAAAGCTGATGATTTCCATTATGTAAGAGAGACACAGTGAGGCCAGGAGGAGAGCAGAAATGAAAGCCCCTACAGTCTGAACCCTGCAGCTGGGGTAGGACAGACCACAGTCCTGAACGGGAGGAGAGATCTGAGGCTGAGGAGTGGAAGCCTGATCTGGGAGGGTTGATCCATCGCTGGTGGTCTGGGTGCAAAGTGTAGGTTTGATGGAGGACTCTGCAGGCAGGTTTACGAACAGTCCTGCTGAGGAGGAGGAGGGATGTGGAGGAGACGCAGGGGAGTCCAAAGAGGAGAGAGGAGGCTTTATCAAGCTTGAAGTTTGAGGAGGAGTAAGAGCCATGCGCATCATGATGAAGATCGTGTGGAAACCATCCACCAGGATGATGAGTGACTTGCATAGCTGACTGATGGTGACCTCGCACACCAGCAACAGGATGGTCACTCCCAGCATGCACCAGTGTAGCACCCTCATACCTGCAACTGAGAAAACTCACAGAGTACTTCACACATTCAAACACACTCTTGATCCCTGTGAGTTAGTCAAACATGTGGTCACAACTTTTGGATATGTCATGAAATATAATAATAATAATAAATATGATTTTAGTTTATCATTGTTATGTTTGGTTGTGTGATTTTAGATTTAAGTAACGCAAAGCCTCACACCTTGCTGCAGTTAGTATGCGTTTAATGACATTCATTCTTGTTATCAAAAGTTTCAGAGGTTCAAAGTCTTTGGCCATTTTTTTCAAAGTTATTCATTACAAATTGGGCACATTGGCAGACTTGTGATTTTTCTATCCACACCCGCTCTGTGCAGACATCTGTGCAACACTAGATGTTGCAGCTGCATCTGTTACACTCACAATCAAGACGTTAACTGCTTCAACCCTCACCGTTCACACATGCAATTGTCTTAGCTAATGCACTAATGCTGCTGGGAAGTTTCATCTATAAAATTCTACTTTTTTTTTAGATGAATGTGTAAAATATTAATGTGCAAACTACAACTGACAGATAAATGTAGTCAAGTAAAAAGTCTAATCTTCCCCTCTGAAATGGAGTAAATGTATAAAGTTGCATAAAATGCCAAGAACTTTTACTTAAGTAAAAATTTGAATGCATGATTTTTACTTGCAAAAAAAGTATTTATATACAGTGATTTGCCCAATCTAACAACTTCATCTATTACTGACTATAGTGTAGGATAAAGCCAGCATGTTCATGTAACAAAGTATCTGCAAAATTTAAGACAAAATGCAACAAACACAAACAATCTGAGCTGTTTTGTTTTTAGTCTAAAAACTTAATTACCCCAGAAAAGTGGACGATTCTCAGCCAGCAATCAAAGGCAAGTTGTTGGAAGTGAGCTGTGCGGCGAAACCAGGAAAATGTCATTCATTGTAGTTCCCATCTCTCCCTCTGTCCCACCACACTCCTCCTCTGCTCTAATCGCTGTCATGTGAGCATGTGGGGAGGGGGTGGGTGGTATCGTCCTCTCCTCAGTTATCCCCCGTTTTCACGCATTCACTCCTCAGCTTCAGTCGGTGGGAGAAAATACCTTCAGTGGACACATCATACAGCCCACCCACCTTTCATGCACTCTCTGAGCAGATCAAGTGAAGCTAATTTGTACAAATTAAATCCCCATTGTGCTGTCAGGATTACAGATACCAGATCTGGTATTACATAACCAGATCAACCAGAAAACTTTGCCTTAAACTGGCAACATCAGGCTGCTTTAATGTAGAATAAAGAGAATTAACAGACTCAAGTGAGCAACAGTTATACTACAAGTACCCCAGACACAAAACACAACCCCATCTTAGTAATATTTAAGGTTTATCATTGTGTTGAGCTGAAAAAAATAACAGAAAGCTCTGATGTTCCTTCAACTCATTTAAAAAAAAGGAGAAAGCACGACTGTGATTTGACAGTGCTGGAAAACAAAGCAGATGCCACTGATGCACAGGCAGGCAGACACTGCTTTAATGGCTTTTTAAAGGCTTTAATGAAGCAGTGTGCCTTGATTGTGAGTGAATTCATCAGAACATTTGCCCTCTCGACCTGCAGTATGACAAACGCTTATATTAAATCATTTACTGTTTCAAACTTTAACGTTTCCAAAGGTTAAAATGCAGCGTTGCTGAGGCTGCCCTGAATTCCATCAGCTCCTTATCAATACAAAGTCACGCTGTGAAGACAAACACAGTTCAAATGGACTTCATTTGAACACAGCACTTATAAATTCTAGGAGAGATCCTAGAGTTTCCAAACATACCAAATATCTATTCATGATCTAACTGCTTATCCTCATCAGGGTCACAGTGGGGTTGGAGCTGACTTAGGGTGAGAGGTGGGGTACTCCCTGGAAAAGTTAGTTACCAGTTCATACAAAGTAAATCAGGATGAAATTTTAGCAAATAAGACAAGACACTGAGAATATTTTTTATTTCATAGAGTGGTGCAGCCATGGATTTAAAATTGATTTTATTCTGACAGTTTAACATCACATACCTTCAATCAAATCGAGACCTGGATGAAGCTGATAAAGAACATAGATGTGGAATAAGACGAACTGTTCAACCTTTAAGACTGTGTAACTTTTCCTGGTCATTGGGGTCACAAATGGTGATTTCAGGATAATAATAAATCTGAAAATGTTTACATATACTAACCACCATAAGCTCATACCAGACGAAGTATGAGTGTAGACTCACTCATAAAATACCCCCGAGCACTACTGAAGCGAACAAAGCTGCATTTCATAGCTTATGAATTCAACTCTTTGTAGGGGGAAGAATGTGTTATTCCTTCATTCAAAAGTGATACAGGCGGATTTTAAAGCTGCTTAAAGGCCAAATTAAAAGAAGACTTTGTCCGATGCTTGCTGCCCAGGAAGGGACAATGAGCAAAGGAAGGGTCAATGAGTGTGCAGTGAAAGTAAAAGGTTTGCACCTTTTCTCAGCAGCAGAAGCAGCAGGATTTAGGTTGGTTACCTGCTTTTCTTGAGGTTAGTTATGTGTCTGGTGATGTAGAGTTTAATGTTTCCTTTTATATTATATTATATATATGGATGGGAATGAACACTCTAAATGTGGGAAACAGCTAGCCTGGTTCTTTTTTTTTTAAAGATTATTATTTTTGGCCTTTTTATGCTTTTAATGATAGTACAGGAAGCAGAGAGAGGGGGAGTGACAGGCAGTAAAGGGACGTCCGATGCGGGATTCGAACTGCCAGCTGCAGCGAGGACTGTAGCCTCCACACACGGGGCGGCCGCTTAACCCACTATGCTACTGACCGCCACAGCTAGCCTGGCTCTGCACGCACCAGCACATCTAAACAAACTTCATATTAAGCATTAATTAGTGAACTTTAGAGATGCTTATAGGTGGGTTTTGGACAAAGCCAGCATAACTAATTCTCCCCGTTTCCCTGTAGTTTCATCTTTATCGTACAGACATGAAAGCACATTAGTGTATTTCCGGTCTTTTATTTATATTTGTTTCCAGGCTCTGTTAAGTTCATGCAGCCTCTCTGTTCCCCTCTCAGCACTGATGACCCCACAGATGACACTGCAGTCCCACCAGTCACTGCTCTTGTCTGCCAGAGGCGCAAGGGTTTGTTGCAGTCCACTGGACTGCGAATCAACAGGCCAGATTGGGGCTGACACCGCGGATAAATCCCTACTGTTGTACCAACATGCCAGCACATTCCTGAGGCACGGCTAAGCCAAAGGAAAGAGCCAGTGAGGAAGCATTCGATCACTTGCCACTGTCCCCAGACAGAAAGAGCGGCCACGGACCTGGCAGCTTAGACAAATCTTTAGCACCTACAAAGATCCTTTATATGTGGAGAATTTCTTTAACAGGCAACCACATGAAAACCAGTCGGCTTACCCCTTTCAAGCATCTAGGAGAAACTACGATGACTGTGAAACTCTGGAAAGATGCAAAAGCTCAAGTCACTGCTTGGTTTGTCCATTCGGGGCTATTGTAAAAACATGGTGGACTCTGTGGAAGGGGACCTGCTCCCTCTGTAGATACAAAGGAGCCACGCAAAGAAACAAAATCACAATTTAAAACACATTTTTTAATTATTTTCAGGTGATTATACACTAATAAAAACATACTTATGAATACTTTATTTCCATTTCACACTGGATCTTTTAAACACTTTCCTGTTTACACATCCAACACACATGGACATTCATAGACTCTTCCTCCAACCTGAGGTGCACAATCACATGTTTCATACCGACATGGACAGAGACAGTGCCTCAGGAGTTTCTCTGGCCATCCGAGGAGTCACGCAAAACAGAAAACAGGAGGACAGGAACCCTCTTAGATGAAGCAGACCTAAAACCCTCTGGTGCTTCCTCAGGAGTTTCCAACAGAACCCAACAGTCACAATGTTTCTGTGAAAATCCAGACTAAAAAATACACAAAACAACAGCAGACTACAGTCACTGCATGGCAGGTTTGTGTGTGTGAATACAGACCCAGTGATGTGAGACACTTTTGTTTTGCAGGAAAAGACGTTTTGTGTGAGCTGAATGTCCTTAACGGCTGACAGAGGCTATGGGTTGAGGGTTGGGGATAGAAAATGAAACACTTGAGGAGAGTCAGAGAAAATATTTCCCAGCCATTCATGCTCATTTCAAACTTCAAACTTTAATAAAAACTAAAGACAAAAACTATAAAACAGTTGCATGGCATGGATCCTATACCATTCAACAATAGGACTGCATGCATTTAGGTCAGTGGCTCCCAGCCTGGGGGGGGAGCAGGGCCCTTTAAGGGGTCGCAGGACATTTTGGAAACATACACATATCTACTGTTGTGCAGAGTTTTATGAGGATTGATATCTCTTTCATATATGTGCACTAAATATGACACCACAGCCAGCAAATGGTAAGCATAGCATGAAGACTTGAAATGGAGGGAAGTCTAGCCTGCTCTGTCCAATGGTAAAAAGCTCTCACCTGCCAGAATCTCTAAAGTGCGTTACATCTTTAATCTACACAAGAACTGATGATGATCAACAGTAAATTTAAGGTTAGGAAAAGATCATGGGTTAAGTATTTAAAAGGTTAACAGAAACCACAATCCTTAACCAAAGTCTTCCCCGGCTTCGGCTCATCGGGATCAAGTATTTGAAGGCTCCAGTACATAAAATCACATTTTAATAACTTCAGACTGTCTCACAATCTCCCCTCCCTGTACTGTTGGAGCGTTGTGGGGCGAGAGTGGATTAGAGCAGTCTGGAATTCCTTCAGAGGAAAATTTCAGTACAGTACAGAGCAACACTCCCACCCTGTACTCAACCCCATACAGCCTCTGCACACCCTTACCCCAGGAGACGTCTCCTGCAGTCAGGGTGTGAGGGTCCGACCAGCTGTGTGGCGTGGTAGTGACGGCTTTTCTCTGTTGTTTTGAAGCAAAGATCAAAAGACCTGAAAAATTTACATATTTTTGGGTAGCAGAAGCAGTTTTTCTTATCCTTTCTTATCTTTTTGAAGCAAACCAGACTGAAACATATAAACAACTATCAACAGGAAGGCCAATAAATTTTGCACAAAAATTCACGGTGCTAAGACGATGAATCCTTTTGGTGATCCACACTTTTTCCTGTAGCGCCACTAGCAGGTTAACATTTACAGTTTGTAGTGAAAGAGCTCAACTGGATGGATTTCAGTGAAAAGTGGTTCGGTCATTCATGTCTCTCTCAGGATGAAACATAATAAACTTTGGTAATCTCCTGATGCGAAATTTCTCCAATACTTCAGTGGACTGATGTTGTAGGAAATCTTGCGTGATGTGTTTGCTTGCCGTGGGTCTCCCCTGTGACGGTGAAATTAAGAAATTAGGTCTCAAACACAAATGTAAACAAATGTTTTGCCCACTAAAGTCCAAACATGTCTTTCTATGATATTGTTACATAAAAGCACACAAAGCAATCAGGCGTAGTTTTAAATGATGGACAGGGTTAGCTAGTTTTAAGATGAGTGAATAATATACATTTATGTTTTACAGGGAGAGGAAAGAGAAGGTTTTTGGGTCACTCTTAATTTGGACAGTCTACCTACAGAATATTTGTAACATGTCAACTGTTTCACTTTGTCTGTATAAAATGTAATATGTATTTATTTATGTGGATATCTTCTCCCCAGACTTGAGGGTCACGCAGGTTGCCAGACTGAGACCCCGAACCGTCACCAGCGCAACACAGTTTATTTCATGTACCAGTTTCTACGTCTTCAGTCAATGACAGCAATAAGTTTCCTTTAGTTTGTGTCCAATTGTTTGAGAGAGAGAAATAAAACATTACTTTCTGAGTGACTTATTAACCTACACTGACCAAGATGTTCTTTGTGCCTAAACATAACCAAACCTTAGAGACAGTGGTGTAATCTGGTTTTATCTGTGAAGCAGTGGATATTAAAATACTAAAAAAAAAACAATGAAGAATTAGCACAGAAACACAAGATTAAACTTGGAAAAATAGTTTTTTCACATCAACTTCAAAGTCTCAGATGTATCGGACTTGACCATACTCTGCATCTCTACCATCCATCCTAGATGACTTGAGCTGCTGGCATGGCTGTGCATTTGTACATGAAACACGACAAATGATCTGATTTGTCATGAGAAAAGATTCAAGGAATGTCGGTAAAATACAATTTTAGGATGTAGAAACCTGTTTTTCCATCAACAGGTTCAGGAACCAGTGTCAAGCTTTGGTTTTAATATCCCTGCCAAACACACAATCGACCTCTCTGACGTCCAACTGTAACAAAATATGATTGTCATTTTGCACTGGCAGCTTACTCAAACCTGCACTTGCTGACCTGCAGCAGATGTAACCGTTGTTTGGTCATCATAAAGGGAAAATTAAAATCTGAAAGCCTAACTTAAATAAAACCTGTAGTCTTTAATACTGGATTAAATCAACCAGTACTGTTTTATAGAAGTGATATTGGTTGTATCCACATGTCGTCTTGATATTTATGGTGTTATTCATCTGCAGACATTTTGAAGTGGCAAACTGAGTAACTTCATTGAAACATATTAGTCATTACATGCATTTATTTGAGAGGAACAAATTTCGCCATACATATCTTTGTGATTACCAGCACATTTCAATTAAGTTAACAAATTATTATTAAAAATTTCTAAAAATTAAAGCATAACAAACAGTGGGGGCAAACTATCTGTTGGGTGGAGAGGAGCAGGAGGGGTTTGAATGCTGCTCCTTTTTAAAGAGGAAAAGAAAAACACAAACAAACAAACAGCAAACCTGCCCGTGTCTGCTTCAGGGGAAAAATTCAAAGCAGGATAAACCAGCGCGCTTCACGAACAAGTTGACACAGTTTCATGTAAAGTTTTACTGCCTTGCTCTGGAAAATTCAGGACAGGAGTTGGATTTGAGACATCAGCGCCTCCAGCGTCTTGTAAATGATGCTGTTCAGACTTTGATATCCGCTGTAGGAGAACAACACAAACACCAGCGCCCCCTGTTGGACTCAGCTTCACCCAGCAGAGTAGTGTTAAAACGACAAGAATGAAACTTTGATGAGAACTATTACGTTTGCCGCTTCCTTGTGTTTGCTTTCATTAATGCACCCCGACTGCTACCATATGTCAACCATTCAAGCATATTTACCTTTTCCTCCCAACACAGATTACCCCCTCCCTCAAAAAAACAACAAAACTAAATATTTGCTCTAGTCTGAATCTGAAATATACATCAAAAATGGGGCGAATCTTTAAAAGCAAACCCCCAAATGGAAAAGATAAAATGAATAAGGGGAAAAATAAATCAGAAAAAGGCTCATATAGCTATAAAATAAATACAAAATAACTGATTTCTCAAAGCAGCCAAACAAAAAAAAAAAAAACAAAGACTGAATTTGAAAGTGGTGAGTCTGAAGGCAACATGAATGATGAACTGGAGAGGTGAGATGGCACAAAGTACCAGTGGAAGACTGAGGAACAGGAGGAAGGAAAGAGGACGACAGAGACCGAGCTGCTTTTCTTTAACGTAACAACGACTGGTCGAGTAAAGTAATGACAGTGTCTGATAATCAAGAGGGGGGAAAAAAACAAACAACAACTGTAAATAACTCAGCAGACATCTTGCTTTCCAACATTCGCTGAAGTTCTGGGCTTTTCAAGCTGGGAGCAAATTACAGACTTTCAAAAAAGCAGGTGGGGCAGGCGGTGGGAGACACCTCCACATCAGATCTGAGAAGTCTGATCAGGAGGCAGGACGCTGATTCCTGAGGGGCCAAAGTGAGCAGAGGAGCAGGAAACAGACAAGAAGGAGGTCACTTTGGCAGAGGTCCCTTAGTTTCTTTTTTTTTTCCAAAGGGGGAGAAAGATCGGGAGAGTAGGGGGGGGGGGCACAGACATAAAACGTTGACATTTAAACAGACATGTTAACATCTTCAGCTTCCTTGGATATAAAAGCCTTTGACAGTGACCTACATCCACCTCTGGAACAACTGTTTAAAGCCAGCAGGTTCGCTCAGCAGGGTCCGTTACCGTTATTTCATCTTCCGACTGTGCCGTCCGTCAACCCTGCTTTTTTTTTTTTTTTTCCCCACTATCACCGTTACGTCTTTGTATGTATGTATGTGTGTGTGTGTTGTGACAAAACACTTTATTTGCTAGTTATTTCCTCAACTACAGTGGACACCTACACAAGAGAGCAAGTAGGGCTGAGAGAAAGGTCCGTGTTCTGTCTTTGGTTAGTGTTTTATCCTCCCTCCTTTGTCCCACATCGCTCTTCTCTCTCACTTACAGGCGGCTGTTTGTAAAGATTGACAAAAATGTAGTGATAACAGGGTGATTTTATTTCTCTTTACCTCATACTCAATGTGCATATGTGTGTGTGTGTGTGTGTGTGTTTCAGTGGTTGATGTAGTGTGGATATGGAGGATTCCTTATTTGTCACAGCTGAGCTCCAGAAGTAGATTTTGTCCCTTGCGTCTTTCCATAATTTGCTTGTATTTTCGTGTATAGAGCTTCGACTGTAACACCAGGTCTTCTGTCCTTTATGAAAAGGTTGTGTTGGTAGTAAAGTCAAAGAAATGACAAAAACATTGGAGGGCAACCAGTCATGTAGTAGAGCCAGACAAACTATCCAAGGGCTGTTTTCTCCTGTACTCACAGCTCCTGTGGAAGCAGAACAGAGGAGATAAGTTAGTCCTGAACGTAGCAGAGGACATTAGTAACAGCAAACGCAATTATCCACGATTAATAAACTAAAAATGACTTATGTTTGATAATTTCTTAGTGAAAAGGCTCTGATGTTTTAACTTTAACTGACACCTCTCTGCATTTATTCTCCATCTTCTCAACCCGAGCACAGTGCAGCACTGTTCCACAGCATGTTTCATCATTAAAATGCCATTTTTGATTGTGCAAATACACGTTAAACTTAATTTCGCACACGTCTACACTGGTTGTGTGGCCAAAGCGGAGCAAGGAAACAGTTTGGCTAGATTTAAAACCACTTCATAGGTAAATGTAGTGGTGGAAAACAAAAATGAGCAGCTGCAAACCTCGCTGATTATCAATTATTGCACACGCAGATTACAGCTAGTATGGGAGGTCAATCAACAGGAAGTCTGGACCAGTTTACAACGGACAGGTTGGGTAATAATCAGTGCTTGCATTTGTTTTATCTCCCTGTTTGTAGAGTTGTCGCTGTGTTTAAAGTTCTAGCATTTAAACTGGTGAGGACAACGTCATCATGACAGATGGCAAGATGTAGAAAAGCAGTTAAATGGTCCATAAAATCACAGTGAACTATCGACCAATTAGACAAAGAGAGATGAAAGAAAGTCGCTTTTTATTATTATTATATTGTTCAAATTATGTTTTATTTGATGTTTTATGTTCGGACTTTCCTGTTCAGCATGAATTCACTTACAGATTTAAAATACTTGAGATCAATTAAGTTCCAGTGATGAATTTGTGTCTGCTTTGTCACCATTCTCATGGTGTGTAATTATTTACCTCACAGCCTCATGGCGCTTCTCTTCCCGTCTCCAAACTGGCTTCTAGCAGCAGCTCCTCCAGCTCTTGTCCACAGCTGACACTCACTACACAAACATTAAACACATTACCAAACAGGATTTTTACACCTAAAACCGACAAAGGCACACCGACTTTATCATTCATAGGTCAGCGATTACAGCGACTCACCGTGCTCCATCACACAGCTGCCGGGCTTGGGGCTTTCAGTGTCGAGAAGATGGAGGGAGAACTCGGGCTTCAGGCCGTTTGGCAGAGCTGAACCGACGACCTCCTCTGGAGCCTCGGCGAAGCACTCGCCCTCGTCTGCAGAGCTCTCATCGAGTGAATCATCCACGTCGACCTGGGAGATGGGCGCAGTTGAGGCAGGTTCTTCTGGACTCTTTGAGGCTTCTTCTGCTGCAGGGTTTGACTCCTGAGCTCCACTTTGAGTGACAGATGGTGCTTGTTGTTCAGTCTGGACAGAGAGAACAGGCTCTACTCCCTGTTCATCTGCCACCGCTTGATGCTTTGGACATGGTTCCTCTTGGCTGGGCTGGCTGTACTCGTGTGTTAAACTGTGTTTTTCATCGCCTGACGTGACTGCCGCCGCCTCCTCCTCTTCTTCCTCCTTTGTTTGGTTCTGTGACTGGGTCTCCTCTGATGCTGATGCTAGCTCGTTCTGTAGCTGTTTAAGAACAGACGTTAACGGTTGCTGCTGCGTTTCTACCGCAGTGATAGTCTTAGTTTGACTCAGTTCATTTAACTGTTTACACTCTCCTTCTGTGCTAACAGGAGACATCGCCTGTCCCTCATCTTCCCTACAACCTTCCTCCTCTTCCTCTCCTTCCTGGGGGGCTTCAGTACTCTCTGTTACCTCCTCAGTGAGTTGCACCGATGAGGAATCTGAAGGCAGGGCTGGTGCTTGTTCACTTGGATCAGTCACTTTTGGGTCTAAAGTGCTAGCTGCCACATCCTCTGTGGGTTGACTTGCAGCCTGTGGCTCTAGTGTGTGGGTCTGTGTGGTATTTGGTGCAGTCTCTAAGTGTGATGCAGGACTCTGCTGCTCTGTCAGTTTACAGTCTGTTGTCTGAGCAGGTGAGCTCTCCTTCATGTCCTCCTGTGTCAGCTGTGTTAGTGTAGTTGTTTGAGATGAGGGCGTCGGCTGTGTTGTGGGTGTGTTCACGTCCACAGGCTTCTTTGAGGCCTCTTTAGCAGGTGCGCTCCACTGGAGTAGTAGCTGCTGCTGCTCAGGTGGGCTCTCCACCCGAGTCACCATGAAGATCTTATGACCCCTCCCTGGACTAGAGACAGATATGCAGCGACCCGGAGATGGAGGGGTGCCGGGAGGAGCCGTAGATTCTGTGACGGTGATGCCGGAAATGACACCCGGCCTGCCGGCAGGTGAGGCCGATGAAGACGAGGGCGTACGTGAGGCACTGAGGAGGGGCTGTGCTACCCCTGTCTGCGTTTGTGGAGCAGTCTGGTTTAATCGAGTGGAGGAGTTTGACGTGGAAGAGGAATTTGTTACCACCTCCTCATCCTCATCCTCGGTGTCCGAGTCCGACTCCAAGTTTATTCGAGGAACACTCGTCTCAGAGCTTGCTTCTGATTGGCTGCTCTTCTGTCCTTCACTCCCTGTCGTTTCACCTTCTTCTCCATCTTTCCCCGGTGTATTCCCGCTCTCCTCTGATGCCGGCTGCTCCTCTTCTTCTGTGGTCCCGTCCTCTGTGGCGATTTCAGCCATGGATGCTGACTGCCTCATCTTCTGCTCGGTTTCTTCTTTCTCCTTAGCCAGGATGAAGTTCCTCTTGCAGCCATTCTGGATCTCAGCCAGCAGGGCGCGCTGAGTCTCAATGAAGCTCTTCACCTGACAGACAAAGAAAATGTCTCAACCATGCAACACAAACCACGAGAATATCAGAATAACCTCAACCAAATCACAATCTCTTTTGAGCCTAGAGCTTCCTCTAGTTTAGTTGGTAATAGCATATTTCTTTGAAAACACAACAGCTATGCCTGGAGGCGCCCAGGTGGCCCATCTCTCTCTCCCCTCATTTCCTCTCCAATGTCAGCCATCTAATAAAGACATACAATTCCCAGAAAAATCATAAAAAAAGGCTAAGACTAGTGTTACTCAAAATCAAATAAGAAAATCAAATGAAAAGACCAAAAAACATTAGTTTGTCTCTCAGTACTGTCTGACTGTCTGTCTTTCAAAGGTTCCTCCTGAGGGCGTACATCTTAAAAAACAGGTCATAGGTAAATACTTCTGCCCTCTACCTCGTCACCTCTACCCTCCCTTCCCCGTGCCTCGTCCCCATGCTCACAGTTTCTTTCTTGGGCTCCCGGTCAAGGTCAAGACGCAGCAGAGAGGTGTTGACTTTCAGGGCGAGCGACAGGGCCATCAATCCACCTGTCTTGATCTCATTCTCCCGAAGGTCGAGACGCAGCAGTCTGGGGCTCTCCGCGATGAATTCGGCCACAGCCACAGCTCCTATAAGCAAAGACGATATAGAAAGAAGCAGGAGTCAAAAAATGCAAACAAATCCAGGGCAAAAACTGAAGCGGAGGCACACTGGCATTAGCTCCTACCTTCACAGGAGAGTTTGGTGGAAGCGAGGCCCAGTCTGAGCACAGAGCGGTTGGCAATCAGTCCATCTTTCAGCTTGTGGACCCCTTCGTTACCCACTGAGTTATGGCCGAGGTTCAGAGTCTCCAGACTCTGAGTGCAAGGCTGAAACAACAGAGAAGATGTTAGCTACGGGTCGTTACAAAACCAAATAATTAAGTACAAAATGTCCAGAATGAGTCTCATGGTGTCCATGAACTCTTCTGATATGAGCTAAATATTTAATGTATTTTCTGACTCTTCTGAACTGTGGAGAGTTTTGACATCACTGAGAGCCCGACTGGAAGAGACTGTCCTTGCACAAGACAGTTTAACGAGCTGATTAGTACGACTTGTCTGTTTACCTGCCTGTTCAAATCTCCCTGAGAGTGCCAGAGCTGCTCTGTTGATGGTTTCTGATCTCTCTGATCTCATCATTTTTCACTATGTAAGAAATCTCTCTTAATTTTGTCCATTTACGGGCTTTATCTCCTTACACTGCTCACTATTAAAAGCCCAGCGATATCATTTCATTGTGTGGTTATTTCCACAGCTCTAAATCAGCAGCCAGAACAGTCATGAGGTGTTATTTATCATCACATATCAGCGTTTTAGGTCATTAGTGTGCATCCTGTGTGCAACATCTAACAAGCCTCAGTAAAAAACACCTGACAGATTTCTTTGAAGAAACATTTTTCTTCTTTTAATCAAAAGCAAAAACCACCATGTGCTTCTAAAAATAAGATTACTGTGTCATACTTATCAGACCCAACAAGAAACAAATAATAAATGAACTTACCTTGCAACTAAATAAAATGAAATACCTTCTTGTCTCTACATATGAACTCTTACTGTCATCTGAATAAGCTGTCATTATTTGTACAGATGTTTTTCTTGGCTACAGCTTTATGTACAAGCGATACATTTGATAATGACATATATATGAATGAACTAAAGAGTATATAATACCAATAACTGTAATGCAAGGACAGCTGTGTGTTACAGTTATATATTTTATAAACAAAAACACTGCTCATTGCTCAAACATTGATAACTTATTATTAAAGCTTCACTATAACTCTGCTCATATTGAACAAAAGGGAGGTTTTGTATCCATCACATCGACTCACCAAAGTTAATCTCATCTCATTAAAGAGTGTTGATAAATATTTATGAGCAACAAGTCGAATGTAAAAAAAGAGAGACTTGCTGCTACATTTTTACCGATACTCCACTGTGGGAATCTTTAGTACATGCGTGCCCGTGCTCAGGAATTACATATGATTGACACATGTCACTCGTCATGCTTCCCTCAGATCCATCACTAACTGTAAAGCCCTGACTCACTACTGTGAGTTTTATGCTCAGGTAGGAGCTAAATGTTTATATTTTTTAATTGCTATGTGTTGTAATAAAGTCTGTTTGTTTTGTATCTGCTTTAATTTACTTAGTTTGTGCTTCTGCCCATCTTGGCCAGGACTCCCTGAAAAAGACATTTTTAATCTCAATGGGACATTTCCTGGTTATATAAAGGTTAAATGATGTCATGTCAAACTTTTTGTGGCTCTATTAAGATGACAAAACAGCAGAAAATACGTTTATCTTACTCGGACAAGGCTGAGGCTGTAATGACTCAGCAGTGCCAGTTGTACTAAAACAACGAATGACCAGTGAGTGTGAAGATAATGGTGCTATCACTCAAAAACAGACATGAGACCAATGACTTAAGTAATGGATTATCTACAGCAGACCGCTGTGAAATCAAACCAAGATGAACAGAGAGAAATGCTGCCATACAAAGAGCCGAGCCCGAGCTCACATCTGTTCACTGAGCGAGATATGACTGCACAAAATGTCAGGTGTATTAATGAGGAGCTTATGTGGAAATGTCCGCTCATATCAGATGTCACACACAGCAGGTTAATGTCTCACCGACCACACCTGTCAACTCTTAGGTTCACACGAGGAAATCAGGTAGCAGGTTCTTTAGTGAAATGCAAATATCTAACAACGATGCAATGAAGTTCCTCATCTTGTTTGTTTTTACACAAGATCTCACAGTCGCTAAAGAGGTAAATCTCTGCCTTTATCTTGTCTTGAGGAGGAAACCGTCCTGGTTGGGCACATTGCTGAATGGTTGAATATCTACCGCCATTATCCAAGCATAGATTACTTTCTGTAATCAGTGAAGTCTGGGGTTACGTTAAGCTGCCCAACAGAAACAGATTTGAGGACAGGAGAGGTAAATCAAACTCTGTTTTGATCGCCTCTCTGATAATGAGGAGAACATTTCAGTCTCCTTGCTTACACTGTTACACACACATCTGATAAGACTTTGGCTCTATTATGAGTGTAAATGTGTGTGTGTGTGTGTGTGTGTGTGTGTGTGTGTGTGTGTGAGAGTACCAGTGCAGCAGCGAGGTAGCCCATGCCGTTGTGCGTGAGCTGGTTGTTCCATAGCACCAAAGTGACAAGGCCTTTCCTCTGCTCTTTTAGTCCTTCACACACATAGGCCAGACCTGTGACGAAAAACGGAGACAAAGACAAAGTTAGTGTGTCTGTATTTAACTTAAAAGTACCACAATTGTGGTGTTTGCATTGTCTTTCACTTCCCATTCCAGAGGGTATTTTCCATGATGTCCTAAGAGGACGTCATTTACTGTAAACTGAAACTTATCTCATGAGAGGGTAAAACAACATTATTCGGATAAACAGAGAAATAAATTTAACTTTAAACTCATCTGTTAAGCAATTTCTCCTTAAAAAAACACCCACCAAAAACAAAACTGATGAGCCATAGCTATACTTTTACGAGCACAGTGATGACAACATCACATCCTGCGTGTCTGCATCTGGAAGTGCTCAGTGTTCATAAATGCCAACACACTCTTACAGTTAAAATTCATCTTACAAAGCTAAATTTAGCCGTATGTCTATAGATCATAGATGAAAAAATACTGGATGTAGCTGTGGAAAGAAAAATGAAAATACAAACTTTTTACTCCAAGACTTGGACATCATTATTGGCTCATTAGTCAGTCTGTTACTCAGAATTTTAAACAGGGATATTTGACTGTTTAATCATTTATATAGAAGTAATTTAGATTTTACATAATTATATTGCCAATGGGAAAATATAACTCCTCTCAGGCTCCATCATATGTCTGCCAATATTCTAGATGTTTGCTCTAAATGTTTGTTTAAGAAAGTCTGTTTTACTCTCTATGGGAATGTCTAAAGACCCAAAACTTCCAACAAGTCATGTTTAATATCAAAGTCCCCTTTAATGTGCTTGGAATATATTCAAAGGACTTTAAACCTCTGAACTCTGGACTTCTACAAGCCATGAGGGCCGTGTGGAAAAGTATGGATGCACCATCATTGAGGATGTGGATAAGGGATTATATTTGTCTCAAAGGAAAGAAGACTAAGAAAGACTTTGTCAAGCTCTGGGAACCAAACATTAATAAGATGGAAATGTGAGCTTTGCATGAAAGGAAAACATGGATAATTTAGTAAATGTTAATATCTGATTTTATTGTATTCTATCCTATATTGGTGTTAAGTAGGTGTGTGTCTGTGTAATGTACACATTAATAATCTCAAACTGTTGTATTGTTACTGTATGTTTTGTTAATGGGCTGTAAAATAAAATAACAAACATAATGTGATAAAAAGTCAAATTCTTGCTACTGCAGTCGGATCCTGCATAAAAAAACTACCAAGAGGACAAAATGTGTGAATCTTTTACTAACTTCTGTTTGTTTCCCCGCCTTAACAGCAATCATATTCTGAATTTAAATTAAGCCAGATTATTAAATATAATAAAACGAGGATTGTTTTTAAAATACGTCTCTAGCCATGTACGGATGATTATTTCCCCACAAAAACCTGAAACCACTCATCTTATCTCAGTTTGTGTAAAGATACTGAGGTGTACGCACAAAGAAATATTTTTAACAAACCAGTTTCACCTTGAGAAAACATACAAGACTTTGCTACTGTGTGTGTTATTGCTCTATCACTGCTGTGTACCAGAGTCCAGGATGTGGTTGTTGCGCAGGTCCAGGATCTGAATGTTGTAGTTGAACTTGAGCAAGTTGCCAAGTTGGGCTGAGTCCTGCAGACCATTGAGTTTGTTATCTGCCAGGTACAACTCGCGCAGGTTCATGTTCATCTTCAGAGCCGTAGCTGTCAAATGATAAAAAAGAAAAACAACACGTCAGGATTATAGGACTGAAATCAGGGATTATAACTCTCTGACACTGCAAAGAGAAACCCCTCCTCTTCCTTTCGTACATCCTCTCCCATCTGCCCACCTTACCCAGTAACATGAGCGGTCTGCCAGACAAGCCAGCACTCTCCAGGTGGAGGACTGCCAGGCTGCCACTGATCCTGAGTGCTCGGGCTACAAAGGGAGCAGAGTGGTCCAGCAGGGGAGTGTTACGTGCATCGAGATACTGCAGCGAGCTCGTCTGAGGGGGAGACACCGACAGAGATACAATTAATTAGCAATGCATGAATAAGGGATACAGGTTAAATGTAGATCTAGAGATGAGGTCATCTTGCGGACGAACACATTTTCCACCTCTGCATCCTCTAGTGGCATGCTCTCAATCTTTAGTCCTGACTCAGTAACCTCTTGTTACCTGTGATTATAGCTGCTGTAGCAAACCGATGACAGCTAAGAGCTCCATCAGCTTCCGTACACAAAACATTATCCTCAAATGAGCAGATGCGAATGGCAAAGATGACGTGTATGCAGCCTTTTCATCTCCTTAATCCAAGGCCTCACCTCAGGGATTCAAGGACGCACACTATCAGGCACTCCTGAAATGGGCTACGACGACTTTATTGACAAACTATGGCACAAACAATCCACAGGCTTAAATAAATGTGTGATGTCTCCAGGCAGCTTGTCATTAATCACTCACTTCTTGACGAATTAGCTTCTCACACAGTCATAGATGTGATTACAGTACGACTGTTGTGTTCATTCGTTTTTGTAAAGAATCATCAGTAATTGTGATTAGAGATATGTTGTTTTCCCCTCTAGGAGCGAAAGTAATGAACTGGATCTTAGAAAACAAATAAACAGACCACAATATTAATAATAAAGACTGCAAAGCAATTTGTGGCTTGGCAAACAGATTAGTGTTGTTTGATGCGATACAATATCCACAAACTCTCACAATCTAGTAACCCAATATGCAAATGAAATTGATTGACGAAAATAAACTGTATGAAATGTGTTTCTATCGAGCGGTTTTACAAGAAGAGTTCCTTCACATGGTTTGTTTGATAAAAACAGTAACAAAAACTTAACCAGCAGCTGCTATCTGTGTGTTGCCTCACATATATTGTTTGAAAGGCGATATATTAATGTGTTTTCCCAGAAAACCACTTTGTATTCCTAACAGTAGTAAGTGACGACTGAAGTCAACATGAAGCGTTAAAGGGCACAGACAAGACTGGATGAGCAAGTGAGAGAATGACCAACCCTCATGGCTGAGTGCTGACAGAAACCAGCAGCACATCACAAGTTCAGCCAGAGATTAAAAAAAAAGAAAAAAAGAAGAAGTATGAACCTACAATTACAGAAGAAGAAGTGAAGACTTGAGTTCAAACCAGTAGTGACTGAGACCAAACGTCTTTTCTGGACAAACAAAATGCATTCCTGTTCAATCCGTCAGAATTCAACCTGTAATCTTCTAAATATTATTATTTGTACTGGTGCTGCGCTACTGAACACTATTCCTGTTGCCATTTGTGTCTCTGTTGCATTTTTTAATGAACATTTTTATCCATTAGAATATTTTACTGTATAATGAGGCACATCTTTACTGTTTTCTACTATATCTATTTAACTTAATATCACCCCCTTTGTATGATGAATAAATACTACTTTGCTTGTGTATGCATACATAAAGGTGTGTGGTCGCTTGCCTCTGATTGGTACCAACTAATTCTGTGTGTGATTTAACTTCATGTTAAATGATTTACTTCTCTCTTTACTTGGTACCATTTCAGAAAAACTTTTTTATCCGATGGATTGGTTTATTTTGTTGATTCGTAATTCATCCTGTCCTTTTTCCTGTTTTTAAACCACTGCAGGGGAGGACGGTCTCTCACCTTTCTCATCATGTGGGCTGCAGCCTGCCATCCCCGTGTGCCAATGTGCTTGTTGAAGGAGATGTTGAGATGTGTGGCTGACTCGTAGTACTCGATCATGTCAAACAGAGCCGATGCACCCTGAGAAGCCAAAGAAAAGAGAGAACAGGAGAAAGAAATGAAACATTATGGCACTTTAGTTTTTAATCCACCAGTTTTACAAAAAAACAAATCTCACAGTTGGTCACAGTCAAAACCCTGAAAGAGATATCACAAAGATACAATCTGGAGCAGCTGTAGTTGTCACGGTAACCGTCCCTTAGGATAGGTGAGACCTGCTGAGGTGTTTCCATGAGGGCCTCATGTCTGGGACAATGTCTACAGTAGTAAAAATAAATATGTGAAAATGAGCGAGGGAACTGCTCCGATCTTCTGGATACAACACTCAATGAAGTCTGTTTTAGAGTGAGGCTACAACTGATGATTATTTTCCTGATTCATTGATTGTTTTGTCTATAAAATATCAAATGTGTCAGATCGAACAGCCAGAAATCCAAAGATATTAACTTTCATATACAGATATGTGCTAATGATTGCTGGATAAAATGTAAGTAGTCCAATGTCAAATATTCGATCATGTACAGAAATGAGCGTCCATAATGATAGTTTGCAGTAAGACCTGCTGTAATAACCTTACGGCAGTGCATCTTGCCCAAACCCCAAAATATTCAGTTTACAATGATTCGAAATAGACATTTGAGAAGCTGGAACCATAAACACTTTTTGGTTACTGCTTGAAATATGATATAATTGATTAATAGAGTGTAAAAACAGTTGATTAATTTTATGTCAAGCAAGTTACCAGTTAATTTATTCAACATTTAAACTATATTCCAGAAATAATGTGAAGAATGTCATTACATTACAGGCTGAAAACTGTAAAATCATCAGTGCATTACATTTGTAAGGCATGAAACCCTGTTTTTAAAAAGAGCAGACGCAGAACTGAGATGAAATGTCAGATGATGCAGCACAGGGCCAAAGTGCACTCATGTGATCAGAGTGTTTTAATCTCAATTTGGTTTTGGTGGTGCCGTGTGGGTGCATCTCTTTCATCCATCACTGATACCGACTATGAAAAGGTGTTGATGACATTGGAGTGGGGGTGGATGGCTGGTTGTTTTTGCTTCTTTGCATGTTTCTTTCATTACATAACAAGTTATTAGCATATTTTAAACAGAAGAAATAGCTGCTGGGTCATCGTGTTCCAGGTGTGAATCGTGTCCGGTATCTTAAAACTTAAAAATGCCACAGAAACAAACAGCCAGTGGAGATTTTTTTGCTCCTGTACAGTCAGTTGCAGAGTTTATTCTCTACTGAGGCTGATGAGAAATAACAAAATCAGACAGGCTGTTGCATAGCGTCTCATAACCTTTCCCCCTTTGTATGCGTGTGTACTGGAAGACATTACTGAGTATACACAAGTGTGTTTATCTACAGGGTGGGGGAAGATGAGTCACATCCAGTCCAGTAAAAGCCAGCTTGCGTTAGTGTTCCCCATGCCTGCTCCTCCCTATGCTCCTTAAAACATGTCTTCCAAAACTATTTTGTCTTCTTTCATCCTCCCAAATCATTCCCACTGCAGATACAAAGCTCTGCCAAATCAGGCCTTTGACTGTATGACTCCCACTCATCTTCTTCATCTTCTCACTTCCTTTTTTTCAATTCCTTTTCTATGCTACCTTCCTTCTTTCCCTCCTCCTCTAGCAACCCTTCTTCAATATTTTCTCTTCTTTCACAGTGTCATTTAATCTGAGCCCAAAGCGAGACACTGGTCTCAGACCGAGAGGCTGCTCTCTTCTCTCTCGTGACTCAATCGCTGACTCATTCAGCTACTTCTTTTATATTTCCGGGCCAGTGTTACATGTTGGGTGAGAAAAGTGTGAATGTCACTCTGCACTTGTCACTGTGTGTAGAAATAAGAAAACCAGCATGGCCTTTTATTATGTAAACCAGTGTTTAATGTTTTTAAATGATGACTTTATCCCTAATGAGTCATCCTCTGCTCTTTCATGTGAGCTTGTGTGTGATTCCAGTGAACAATTCATGTGGGATTAAATAGACATGGAAATGAATTCCCTCATCAAACATAGTGATCTTTACTTTTTCTTTTTGATATATATAATCCTTTATTACAGTATGAAACCAAATTTAGAATTGCCTTTTGTGAGGTGAAATAAAAATTTCACGACATGTTCCTGAATGCAGCTGGAGAAAATCTGTTCAAATGACTTCAGTGAAATTTTCACCTACGTGTTGTGGTGTATTGGTCTGTGTAGGGCTTGACCTATATTCTGTAAGCAGTATGAGGAAACAAACACAGGGCAGAGGCAGACATCTTCTCGTCCTCGTTTACAAGCAATCTGCACCTGACTTTGTTATGTGGATAATGACGTCTGATCCAAGGGGCTCTGCATTAACACGTGGTATTAAAATGCCTCGGATTTGCATTATTAATTTATTAGGCAGGACTTGTCATCAAAGATGGTACCAGAGAATGATCAGACGTGATTCATTTCTAAAATCGCGTTTGGCAAAGAGAGACCTACAACCTACTACTACTAGTTGTAGCCTCTGTTGGGTTAACTTAATCTAGCATTAAGAGGTGAGTGACATTTCAGCTTGTTTTCTTAAGAATGTGGTCAACAAGGGATGGACCGGATACACTGATGACCTCCAAATGTGGCCAGGCTGCATGCTTTTGTGCCAGGAGTTACTGGGGTAAAACTTTCAATCAATTTAAAATCAAACTTGATTGATTAGATTATAATTAACTTAGAAATACACAGTAAACTAAGGAAATCCTCACAAACACAAGGAGAAGAGATGCACCCTCTACACAGGAATGGAGCCATAAAATGCTGATTTCCACTGAGACACTGTTATTGCCTGCTAATAAATCATATGATCAAATGAGGTTGTTTGGTAATTATGGCTCAGGCATTTGTAAAATTTCAGTTTTATTAGCTCTCAAGAGGGATATTTGTGCGGATATGTGGATTGGAGGCTACTTGAAAATTCTTCTCACATCCATCCATGTTAAAAAGTACACTGTGGAGTTTTTAAGTTGTGTTTACATTCACTGTTTGTCACCAAAGTCTGTGTATCTTTGTGTTGAAAGAGTTTCCTTTGACATAAAAATATTAGTTTTACTCATGTTTACTTGGTAGCAGTTCTCTTCTTCCTTGCTTTTGTTGAATTGCTAAATAATTTCTTTTGGTTGCCGCCACCAAATATCGATCAAGTCAAACAGCACAAAACCATCGTCAGCATGTATCCTGTCATCTGTGTGCAGGTCCACATGGTGCAAACAGAAACAGAAACTCTTCAACACATTTCTTCACAGTGCTATTAATGATCATTTTCATGCACACTTAACTTGACAGTCTGGAAGTGACGTGACTGCTGCCCAAATATCCTGATGTATGTCTAAAGTCAGGACTACAATTATCTTTAAGTGTGCTTAAAACCAGCAGGAGATTGATGCCTAAATAAATTCTGTGGTTAAAGGGTGAACTACTGACACTTTAAATAGAGCTAAATAAAATGTATCCTGTGTGAATCCGGCTGAAAGCAGAGTTTGTGTCTGTGTGTGTGTGATGCAGTGCTGTACAATAATATTTACAGCTTTGTGTGACAGGAAGTGGTCAGGACCCGTGTGTCCCCTCTACTCCAGACTGCAGCACTGGTCTATCTATGCTTGTCTACAGCCCAAACGTGCCTAATGGTGTTTACACAAGTGGACATCTGGAGTAATCAGAAAACCCATGACAAAAACACTGAACATCCCGCCAGTGCAGCGAGAGTAAAAGAGAGGATCAGAGTGTGACTGAAGAGACAGTGGCTGAAGACAGAGGCTGAGAGAGACAGAGAAAGACATGCAGTATGTTAGCTGCACCGAGAGAAGTGAGAGACAGATTTTTAAAAGGCAGGATCTTCTTACATCTTCATCCAGGTTGGTCTGCTCCAGGTCTATCACTTTAAACTGGACCCTCTTCAAAATCTCCTCCAGAGACTCACATGCTTTGTAGTCCAGCTTCTCACCTAAAGACGTACACACACGTCTGGTCAATTAAACCATTTTGCAGTAGTGCAATGTATTTTATTGCATGAAATACAGTTGTAAAAATTAATCTCAGAGCATGAGAAAGTCTTGGTATCTGTTGATTGCCACAAATTATGTTTATAGCATTTATAGCGTGCTTACCTTTTAAATCTAAGCATTCATTTCGCTGTGTCAGGTCTTTCAGTTCCTACAGAGACAAAAAGAAGCAGCGTTAGTGTGAGAGGAGTTTGTGTATTACCCCATGGAGACATGTTGAAACTTTCACATCACACAGGAGGTAAGTCAATAAGTGAGCACTGGAGATAAACCACAGAGCCTGATGTCTGCAGCTTTTTATCTGACAGCTGGCTGTTTCTGCATGCACTATTCCTCTGTGCAATATTTAGAACAAGGAGTGCAGAATAGGTCTATATCTGTGTTAAAAAAACATATTGCATTTCCTATAGCTGCTAAAAAGATAAGATAAAAGTCTCCCTTTGGTTTGCTGGTGGGAAGAATTGAAGCAGCAGCAGCAGGAAATATTTGGTTTGCATCAGCAGTAACAGCCCCTTTTTTAGTCAGCAGCACAGCCACACACATCGAGCTATCAGTTTAGTGCAAGACGCAGCTGTTTTTTTTTTTTAAGGGGAGTCCTCGGTTTTCTGCTCAGGACTCAGTGCGGCTTTGCAACATTTAAGCAAGGAAATGTGGCCTAAATGTGCCTCGACTGTCCAAACTTTGAGTTATGTGCCACTTGATTCTCTAAACCTGGGCATGTACAGCTGTCTGTCTGTGTGCCCAACTTAACAATGTCATCTATCCTGCGGTGTAGTCCAACACCACGGCATAACAGATCAAAAAGGTGGAAAGATATTTACCTCTTAACCCAACCACCCACTCAAACACAGAGCACTGCCCTCGAAACTATGTACCAGCAAATCCCTCTCTCTAGTTGACTGCCCGGCCCATTCAGCATGAACTCCACAACCTCTGCCCTCGTGCCACACTGTCATCCCTTATATGTGTGTGTGTGTGTGTGTTTGAACATACTGATGATAGTTTAATTGTACTGAGGGTTCATGGCCTCCTGCATGAGTCAACAGGTCCTCAAAACATGATGATGTAATGTGACAAACGCCACCTGTAAAAAGCTGGATTGTCATAATACAAACAGTAGGAAACACCATGACACTAAATAACTCACAGCGGTGGTTGTACAGATAATTCAGCTGTGAAACTGAGTGAACCGCTCGCTTTAGGCGGCATAATATGAGCGACAGCTTTTTCTTTCAGTTTTGATTTTTGGTTAAATTCTGGATGATCTACAGCATGCAGGTGGTGTTGACTATGTAAACACATAAGCAGACATATTTTGAGCAATTTAACAACAAGACAATCGTCACCTACAATTAACACGGGCACCTGTCAGTGAGAATGACTTTATCAGTGTAAATACCTCTCTGACAGAGCTGCCAGAAACCAAAAATAGTGGATGACGCATGTGGTGTGCCTCTGCACGAGTCGTGGTGTGTGTGTGTGTGTGTGTGTTGTGGGTGGACTACAGGACGCTACTGATTCCCATTTTCTCTGTTCTCGTGCCTTTGTTTGTAGCGTTAGTGTGTTTTAGTAAAAATAAAGAAATTAGTGACATCTGGGTGTCCGAGAGAAAAACACCGGTGGTCATAATTTATGTTTCCCAGTCTTAAAGTATTTTATGCACATGTGATGTGTTACAGCATGCTCCTGTCTTCAGTCCAGAGAGGCAAGTTTCTGCATATTTAGTGAAGTAAAGTGTGAAGCATTGCATAATAGGGAACCACTTGTCCCCCTAAGCAGCAGAAATGTGGCACAAGGCTACCAAGTGTCCAGGTATCAAGGCTCTGGTGGGAGTTACTGTAGAACACACATTCAACATGCAGCTGCTAAATGGTGACCCTTATAAAACAGACACAAACAACCGGCCAGAAATGTACATAACCTGTAGGGCCCCTGGCAAGCTGCCACGTGTACGGTGCAGTTGGGCTTAATAAAGAAAGCATTTAGAGTGAAAGAGGAAAAAACAGTTAACAGCTGAGCTCCTCTTGCAAACCAACCCCCCCCCTCTTTTTCACTGATCAGCCATTTGGTCTGACTGGCTTGTTTATGTGGCTGGTTACTGCAAGGATGACTAAGCAGAAATGAGAGGGCGTTTGTGGGCCGAGAGGTAGGGAGGGATGGAGAGCGGCCAGACATTGCAAACATGAGCACTCACAAAAAAAAGAAAGAAAAATATGACGGTGGGAAGGAGGTGGGACACCTCTGTGATGACCAATAATCCTAGGTCATTCAACTCCCAGTGGAAATGTACCCGGACTGTAAATGAAGCTTGCAGCAGCAGCTTAGCACGGTGATGTGCATTTCCACAAGTAGCTGGGATGTTAACCCAACTTCTTTCTCTCAGCTGACCAGGCGTGTGGGGAATCACGAATGTGTTTCCATCTGGGGTTCACTTTACTTCAACATCATCGCTCACACATGGAGGAGACACACCTGCAGGTACAAATAAATGTGCAAAGCTCCAGCAGAGAGGCCCGGTTAAGGGTTTATGAGTGTGTGCTGCAGCGACTGTGCGACAGAACAAACAACGGGAAAGTGGTAACGTGTCTCTGCTGCAAAGGCTAGCACTGCCAACTCCTCCATCAGCCCCGCGAGGAAGGGAAGCAGTTTGATGACAGGACGTTCCCACACAAATACAAGCAGAGACACATGCGCCCATGTGTTTGTACACACACAGGATCCATATCAGATCAACATAAATGCTGGCATAAATGCTTATGTACCTAAACAAAAGAAACTCCAGGCCACAGGCCATTAATTCTTCTGATAAATCTATGAAACAGGTTGCTATATTATGCATTGTTGTATTGCCAGCTGTCATTTTAACTGAAGGACAGTATACCTGGGAGTGCTGCTGGAAAATAACATCAGTCTTTGTTAGAGACCGACAATTACATGATCAGTTTTACTGTCTAGAAGCAGGACAAATACCGCTTGTTTCAGGCCACAAAAAAACAAGAAACCAGCTCCCATTGCTTCATGAAAACTCTGCAAAACAGGCCTCTTTACTCTTGTGTGTGCTATACATGTACCATCCTCTAGTGTCACGTTTCCAGCATCATTAAGAATGAGTGACTGTGGACAGTAAATCTTTTTGTTTGTTTTCTTTGCCCATTCATTTATTTCTGTCTCGCATTCAGCAGAAACAACTCGCACATGAGGAAACAGTTTAACAATTGCAACACAGATCACGCACGCGTACCAGTCCACATGCAAAGACACGAGGTCGGCTTAAATATAAAAAACAGCCTTGAGGCTTCCTTCACTGGATTTCAAGAACTTCTTATGGGGCACGTGACTGTGCTGGTTAACCCACAAGAAAAGGCGCAAACTGCCTGTTGCGAGTAACAACCACCTGGATATTATCAGAGCACTTGTCCAGAGTCATGCCATGGTGATCATGCTGTGCCCTCAAACCACATTAACAGGCTTTTTGAAGTGTTCTGCAGTGCCAGAAGAAGAGGTTGAGGATGTAATTCTAGGAAATAAGTTTTGTTAAACCTCACGAACAGGAACCTTCACAATCAAAAAGAAAACTTTTGGGTGGAGCGACCAGGACTTCCTAACTGTTCCCTGCTTGCCCAGCTCCTGGCTGCACAGTGAGGTCAATCGCTGCAACAACTGGACTAGTTTCTATTATATAAGATAAGACAGAAATTATTGATCCCAAACCGGGAAAGTTAACTTGTTACAGCATCTCGCAATATACTAGATGGATAAGAAAATTAAGGGCGCCCAGGTCATTCCTTGCAGTGACTCCAGCCTGTGGCCCATGAACGTTGGCTTTGCTTTGAGTCGTTGCTCCTCTCTCTCCCTGCTTTGTTGTCTGTCTTCAGCTCTCCTTTGCCCTCCTGTCCGCTCTTACAAGTTAAAAGCCATCCAGAGTTACCAGCGAGTCCAAAGTGAGTTCATTTAGCCACATCTCTGTGATGCTACACCCTCGATACTCCCTCTGTAGCCTGGTTAACACCATTAGCTCCTCCATCTTACTGGGGAAAGATCTTACATTCTCCATGATAACAGACAGTATGCATGGTCCGGGTACTTATATCCAACTCTTCATCCCAGAAAGTATGTAGCGCTGCCTAGCTTTTTTTTTTGAATGGGTCACTCACTGTATCATGAAGTAGTCCGTAAAACAGAAAAAAGGCAAATCTCCAAGTCCACGTTTGCACAAAATGGGTAGAGGCTGATGTAGAAAAACACGAACAAAGTACTAAAAATACTAAAAACGCAGAGAAGTGTTCAGAGCTACTGTTACTGGCTGCCTCCCACGTGGCACGTATCACCTTGAGATATATGTAGTTATTTGTTCCCCAGCAGTTTTGACCTTGCACAGGATATACACTCTACACTCTAGTACTACTCCCTCAGGCAAGGCCTGCCCCACCTGACTGACCCTATTCAGTGTTTTGCATTTATGTAAAGTAGAATACATGGTCCCGTTTGTGCCAAGATGCCACCCATCATACTTCTCTGTTGCCATCATGATGACTGCGAATGGAGCGACGCCAAACAACATACACTCATCCAAGATGTTACTCAGTGTGAGCAGCACACCACGGTGCCTCTAGTTATGTACTTTTGAGTACATTGTGCTCTCCTGTTGAAGCTTTTGCCACCTTCGTGACAGTGGTATTTGCAGTTACACAAGGACTGCAGTACGAGGGAATTGGCCACATCAGATTGGAGAGAAAAAGGGTAAAAATCAGGAGTTTAGTAGGCGGGTGTTGTGATG
Source organism: Larimichthys crocea (assembly GCF_000972845.2). Lineage (NCBI taxonomy): Eukaryota > Metazoa > Chordata > Actinopteri > Sciaenidae > Larimichthys > Larimichthys crocea. The sequence goes on along the minus strand of NC_040017.1, from coordinate 17,269,658 downwards.
GCTTTTCACTCTGCCAAGGGATTTAAGAGGGGATTATGACGTTCCACTGAAGGTGGCAAATAGCATAATTTTATGTTGAAACAGCCCTCCTCATTTGACACCTTTTCTCTGGCATAGTTTTAGCACTTCCTTGTTGGGCGAAATGAATATTTTCCTTTCCCAACACCGGACAGCATGAGTCACAAAACAACTGAAACTATTCAGGAGAGAAACTAGAATCTGAACGTGTCTGTCCAGACTCATAATATAAGTAGTGAAGACTTGTATGATTCCTGTGAATCATCTTTGTTTAGAGACAGAGGACCAATCTGTAACCAGTCTGTGATATCCAGTGCTCTGTTGTTGAGTTGGTGGCATCAAGGCATGTAGGTCAGCAGTCTCAAGCTGTTAAGGAAGGCCAGCTAGGTGATCAGGATGTGACTGGACAGTGTGGAGGTCGCAGTGGAGGAGAGGACAAGGGACGAACTCCTAGCCATCTTGGTTAATCCTTCTTACGCCCTCTACAATGAGCTGGTGCCCATTTGTGCTATAAAGATGTACGATATCATGAACCCACAGTCAAGTTATCATTTTATTATATACTATATAATGGACGTTTGTGTGCCAAAAATGTGCTTTGTGAGGTCACAGTAACTTTGACCTTTGACCACCAAAATCTTTGCCCATTTTTAGATTAGCTGGGAGGCGGCAGAGACCGGAAGGAGCCACCACAATCTGAGCTTTAAAATGTCTCTTCAGAAACCTGCCACGGATATGACGTCCAAGTCTTGTACCATCTATGTGTGTATCTAATAAACTGGCAGCTGAGCGCATGCTGGCATGTTGTTTTGTGTGTGCGTTGAGTTGAACCTCACCTGTATCTGCTTGAGCACTTTGGCTATGGGTTTACAGTTGAGCTTCTGACAGGCCTGTTTGTAGGAAGATAGGATCTCCTCCACCGTCACATTCTGAGCTGCAAAACACACAACATTAAAAAGGTTAGGGTTGTTTTTATTGCTTTGTTTCCTCAAGCATATCTGCCACTTTTTAGGACGTAAACATACACAGGGAGGAATCAAATGAAGGGGAAAAAATACACCAATTACGTCAAGATCATCCTTTTTCCTCACATCCTTTAATATTGTTCAGTATTTGTTTGTTATGTTTGTATTTAATTTTATTTCTACACGAAGCTGCGTGCTTTAAAGCTGCTAATCCAGTTTAACTGCGTGACAGCTAAACTTTGACATGACAGCTTTCTTTTGATGGTTTCCTGTAATATTTCTAATATAATTATAAGTCAGGACAGTTGGGACAGGTTTTAGGCAGCCTTTCATCGTCTCCAGCAACACTGCAGTTCAAACGCACCACAGCTGTAACATGACCCTGAAATACTCCACATGCAAAGTGTTTTTAACCCAAAGTGGCTCTGCTCACATCGTTTGCTGGCACGTGTTGTCATATCATTAGGTTAACTGATGCTCATTTATTTTGTGCGCTCTGCAGTTCACTCGGCAGTCACTCGCTAATGTGCGCACTGTGTGAACAGTGCAACAAATTGCAATGGTTTTCTGACAGCCACCGTTCTCAAAGCAAAGAAATAAAGGACCTGAAATGGATTAGGGTTTTAGTTGGATCTCCTATGATGCTGATCTTGCATGTGAGCCAAGAACTCTTGCACATGATCAACATGATAAAGTCAAGGACTGAGGCACACTTGGCCTGTTTGTGTGTTTGCCTACGAGAGCACTCTCTTGACAGAGAGGATCAGAAACTGTAACCCCTCTAAGGGCTCCACTACTTAATATAGCAAAAAGGAGGTATTGTTCTTGGTGGGGGTGTGTGGGTCAGCCGCTGCTGCCTTCTCAGACTGTTGCGGGGGCTAACTCCAGTCAGATGACTGGGCAACATTCAAACTCACTGTTCTGCCTGAGAGACTCTGCTGAGAGATGAAGTGAGGCACTTCAACAAAGAAAGGAGGAAAAACAGTGTGTAAGATCAGGACATAAAAACAGATTTTTTAGAGTCTGTGTATCCAGACAGATGAATGCATTCACACCAAGCAGTGCATACTCGCCTAAACTTCTACCGTACTAACATATGGGGTTGTTACCTGTGTGTGAATCTGTCTTCATGCTGCAGTCAGCATTTTCGCCAAAGTGAGAATATGTCAGCTTCACTTTTCAGTCGCTTCCATCTCCTCTCCCCTTTGTCTTCCCACAGTGTCCCCAATCAGTTTAACTCAAGTGCATCAACCACCCATCTGTACAAGGACTGGACTAACCCCCCGCTAAAATGTAGAAATAAAACCAGCACCAGTAAAGTCTATTTGGGTGGTCGAATCACGATCTGTATGGCCCATCTGACGCTGACTTTCACCCTCGCTTCAGACCGTACGAGTTACATCAAGACAAAACATTTGATAACATCTTTTAGATTACTCGGTTTTCTGACATACTGAAAACTTTTGCACATTGCTGCACAAAACTTGATTTTTATCTTCCTTTTATTTTTACTCCATGTTTATTATGCACCAAAAACGAAGACAAATTTCTGGTCTATGAAAACCTACTTGGCAATAGACCTGTTTCTGATTCTGCCAACACGTTCTGCTCGTGGAACAAAGGGGAAGTTAAAAACCTGCATTAGCAGCGATGCATGTCCGACCAACTGTGTTATTCACCGTCTCAATGGAACGTACAAACCATGGCTGAAAATACTACAAGGGGCGACGCTGCGGTGAGTCTGAAGTAATGGCGTGCGAGTATGTGTGAGACTAAATGAAAGAGAGACGACGCCACATGAATACAATGAAAGTGGCCACCACACATCTTTCCCTTGTTTGAGACCCAGACCAGACAGCCGCTCTTGCAGCTCACACCTACTAGATATACAGGCACACACATAAAGACTCAGTAAAGCTGGTTAGATGAGGATATGCTGACAGCTATGTTCAGTGGTTGAAGACGAAAATATGCTTTCACACTCTGCATCAGATTTATAAAAAGGTATGCATTGGTGACTCACAATGACTGTACAATTGTGCACAGATTCCTCATTTCTCCATGTTCAGTTGGTACGGACAAAGATTGACCATTAACCAACAGTTCACATGTTAGACATGTTGAATAATGGGGGGAAAAAACAAGCTAAATTTCACTCAATGCAAGATTAAAATGTTTATACATCAGAGATAAATTGCTGATGTGATCACTGGCTGTGATAGAATCACAAGTACGTGATAGTCCCTCCCCCATTTCTGCCAATTATGAACGATCAGTCCGGCGTGCAATGCAGTCCACGTCATTACCAACGCTGTGTTTCACATGTTCCACACCCTCTGCTCAGTAGGAATCACTGGTGCACCAACGAGGATGAAATCCCTCCACTGGATTCAAAACTAACCAGTGGTTTGCTAAGGGGAATCGAACCTTGGGGTTTTTGTGGTGGCGGATGGAAGCTTCACTCCTGTCCAACCCATGCGCCCTTAAAAAATGTCCTCATACTAATTACTGCCGTACAATGAAGCCAACAACCACTTGCAGCACAGCAGCGCTGTTAAAAACAGAACAGAGTCCGTGTTTGCACGAGGACAGTCTTTCATTACAAGTCTTCACTTCAGTCACACCAACAGTCCATCCAAACCTAGAGCACGGAGGAGAGTGCATGCCAAGAAAGTCTATGTACGATTAGTTCCTAAATAAATTACATTACGCTTTCTTACTTTGCATAAAGAGTCAGTTTGCACGTGGGAAGTGGTGTATTAATGGTTTTGTGCTTCCGATCTGAATCTGATCATACACTGAGTGTTTGACATTTTAGCTTTGTGTGGAACGGCAGGCACAAATTAACTTTCCTTCTTTTGTAGGGATGGGCATCGATAACCGGTTCCACTTGAAACGTCCAATCCATCGGCGCTTATCAGTTCTTTATATTGATGCCAGCATGTTTTGTTTTTTTTAATGACAGTTGCAAAACAATGGTGTTAAACTCATGCACCCACACTGCTGGAAGGATTAATGGCAGAGAGGAGGAAACGGTCTCAAGTGTGGTTTCATTTCACAAAGAAAGATGACAGTGCTAATAAATGTCTGTAAAATGATCACTTCAAGGTGGAAACACCAAACAATATGTTGAAACATCTGTCTACACAACACATCAGGAATGCCACAATACTCATTGCGCAAGTGCTTCCCAACTGAGTGGTACATCCATTACGGAGAGTAAATATCCTGGTAAAACAATATTAACACCACACAGACAGGCTTTCCAGATTATTTCTTTGACTAACGAAACCTAAATGAAAACAAATCCTGTACAAGTATTCCCTCATTTCATCCATTTTACATGACGACAGGCTACAAGCTACAGGCAGCTCGACTTGCTATCCTGTTTCCACGGCGTTCAAGAGACAATTAACTGTTGTGTTAATGCTGAAAACTTGTGCTGGCCAACCTTTTACCCCTGCCACACAGAAAACTGCTCAGGAATCAGTAAATAATTGGACTGATAAGCAGAATCGATAATAGCAATGGTATCATATCGATTCCCAACTCAACTCTTTTGCTAAAATTGAGTTGGTTTCCTTTTAAAGAGGCTCTATGACTTTGTCTACACGTCACTTTACTTTGCACCCATGGTTGGAAAAGAGTCCTTTAATAAAAAAAAATCAATTGGTTTAAATCATTCATGCCAGATTCCAGTGGTTCGTTGGTCAAAAATAAAAAAATCTGTTGTAATTAGGTTCCACTCAATTAATCAATTTTACATTTGTGCTTTATCTACAAAAATTACCTGGGCACAGGACTGTGGATTTAACCTGAAAGCGTCTGCTGCCAGCATGTGTGAGTCTTGTAAATTTGTACAGTACTGGGTGTGCGTTCCAGTGAACACCGTGTCCTTGGAAAAGTGTTGTGCAGAGTCGCTGTGGAGCAAATGTGTGTGTGCATAAACACTTCCTGAGGGATAGGTGGGGTCTGGGCGGTGGGTGTGGTGGAGGTGGTGAGGGTCCCATGCTTACTACACAGTATTTTCACACACAGCTCATTAATTAGAGAAACAGAAAGGGAGGTGAGCAAGACAGAACTGTATTTAAAAAAAAAAAAGGTGTAGTTTGTTTTAATGAAAAATTATCTAACATGACTATACTCAAAAGAAAAGAGAGCAGTGTTGAGGAAGGTTAGATTGAACACCTCAGCAAAAACAGAGAAAGAAAGGAGGAAATGGTGCAAAAGGGAAAAAGTGACTGTGGAGCCAAATGCTCGGTGTTAGACTGAATCCAGAGATGTGAGCTTTAGTCCTGCACAGCTGTTGCCTACATATCTGCTTGATCTGTCTTTGTTTTATTGCACTCCCTCCAGTGCTGCTGGTACATGTATGGGAGGGAGTGGTGATGATTAGGTACGCACAAGAGAGAGAGAGAGGGAGAGAAGGAGGGAGGGGAAGCGACTGCTCCAAACAACATCATTGAAAACGAGGGTAGGACAAGGTGATGATATGCTGAAACAAGAGACAAGACCTTAGCTACCAAGATAAACCACTGATCACTGCCAACTAGTTTAGGGAGGGTACAATCTCACACATGCTCACATAAATCAGTCAAGCTCAGGGTGGTCAGAGGTCAGCCGCAACTCAAGCCACACTTTCACACTCAACAATTATGAACAAAAGGAGTCAGGCGCATTTCCTTTGTTGCACTGCACCATCCTAAATTTATCCTGACCGTCCCTTCGAAAGACAAAACCTGCTCTTCATGTTCATGCAGGGAAGGGCAGTCGCTTTAAAAACACCTTCAGATTTCAGGCGTGGAGAGCGACGGGAGACAAGAAAGAGACAAGTGCAAACGAGAGTCCATCTCTGCTTTGACTCGGTTAATCTGCTAAATGACACAAATAGGCAGCACGCTCCTTTTCTCCTTGTTATTGTTGTTGGCCACCGTCCACCGCACAGCAACACACACTAAATCACTTAACGATGCCATCGCTGAGCTTGTGAGCAAAATAAAAAAACTAAAAAGGCAAACGCTGCTACAACAGCACCTAGCTTGCTGACTCAGATCAACAGAGGTAAATTAAGCACCGTGGTTAAGAATGATGAGGAGCTTTTCGACCACTATCTTTCTGGTGCAGCTTCAACCTTTAACTGGGGAAAACATTTTAAATATGTGATCAAGTTCAGCAAGATAGACCACCAAAATAATACTATGCTGAAATTATTCCAAAAATGCTGTTTGTGTGCTAAACTGATCAATACCACATGACAGCTCTTGCTCTCTAAATTGTTTTCCCTGTTTCTGAGCACTTCCCTAATGATTTAGAAGGAGTAGAAGGTAGTCAAAAGGAAATCAATGCAATCAAAGCTGGGTGGTCCTAGGAGATCTGGAAATCCATTCGGTGTAATCTAGTTTGTTGGGGTATTCCCCTCTAAGAGGGCAGCACGTCACTATAACAAAAGTATGAGTAAACCAGATTTACCTCAGTCTGTTTCAACTCTGCGCTAACAAATTATGTTGCAGCCGTGCTACAGCGCGCAGCCTGTTGGATTGGTATCTCGGGGCAAGGAAAAACTGCAGACAACAAAGGAGGTATACGTGCCATAAATAATAAATTAATCACATAAGCTGAGCAACTGGCAGAGCTGCAACAAGTACAGGCACATACGTTGGAAAGGACTACAGTATGTCAAAGTTTTTTAAAGACAGCTGTGAGCAGATGTTCATTGAATTTCTCTTCTACACCTTAATTATACTAAAGCTTTGAAGCACAAGGTGACATCATTTTACTTCGAAGCGTCAGAGCGGTACCGTCAAAAGACACACCCGAGGTTAGAGTTAATCTCATAATGAGGATTATTTAGGAACTATATTATTTTTAACATTTTGAGTTTGAAAAGAAAATCTGGAGGGGAATTTTGAGTTTTTAAAGTATTTATACACACACACCTTTCAGTATGGTACAATTCAATACAACCATCAAATTTTCCCCAACTGCTTAAACCTGTTTCAGGGAGCTGCATGCACTGGGCAATGGAAAGAGTTCCCTCTGGATGGGTCACCAGGCACCACTATACTCTATCCCCCTCCCCGCAACACCTTTCAGACGTCAGATTAGAGGGGGGGGCGTCATTCACATCCGCTTAACGCTGTGACTGGCCAGCTGTGCAGAGGTAAAAGTTTGTTTTTTTCATTCTTCACACAACAATCTGTGATTTTTTGTGTTTACAATCGAATGTGACAAGATGAAAACCTTCCAGGACTGTTTGAAAAACTTAAACGTATCACATCTCCCCCTTCTCTTCAGTTTCCAGCGTGGCTAAAAACAACATGTTTTTGTACAGTATAAATATGTCTATTATATAATATATTGTCATATGTCATCTTTTACATCTCTGTTGCTTATTAACACTTTGTGTAACATCTTTTGTGCTTTTAAAGCTGTTAGATAACCTTACCCGGTGCTACTCATGCTGAGTGCATCGTATACGGCAGTACACAATAACATATGAACGAACAGGTTCAGCAAGTCATGGCTGAGTTACAAACACACAATCAGACGTTAAGAAAATCAAATAATTAAGCCACCAGAAGTCAACTAAGTTCCTACAAAGCTGAGTGACAAGCTTTTAGGTGTGAATTTGCTTTATGAAAACTAGATGAGGGTAGGACAAAGAGAAGTATTCTAGCTGTGAACCAGTTTAATTACGTTGTTTATTTTAGTTCAATCATGCTACCAAATTAAAGCCAACTAATTCCTCATGGCAACTCATCAAACTAATGCGTAGTTTATTTTTGATTTTCAATTAACGCCGCCCAACAAGCCTCTTGCCATGCCAGTATGACAGCTCATCATTATTAAACGCAGCAGCTAAAAAAAAAAACAAGACTTCTGCTCTCTTCTTTGCAGCTGCACAGAATCATAACGTTACACACGAAGCCTCTACCCACTGCCCACAAAAGGTCAGAACAGATCGACCCGCGGAGTACCCACAGTGTGAGAGATTAGTACCAGACTCAGTTTGTGCTCATTTTACTGGGACAGAGGAGTGGACTGGGGTATGAATGCTCGCTAACCATCACCACAGCATGGCTGAATATGAGATCTATAGATCAGAACTTTATACAACTTTATATAAAAATAAAAGGGCAGCACACAAGTAGGTATGCACGATAATATTGGAACAACATCAGTATTGGCTGATGAAGGCTTTAAAATGATGCTTTAAATATGCGTATGGCATTTGCAATGACAGTGTCAGTCATGCAAAGAGAAACCAAATCACATTTCTTCAGCTCTACAAATTTAGGTGCTCATCTTAAGAGCCATCATCCTGATCAGGAGAATAAATTTGTGAAGAGAAACCAGTTAAAAAAAAAAAAGATGTTGCAACTACATGTGTATTACATTTGGCCAAAATGAGTTTGAAAATATCGGTAAAAATACAATATTGTGCATCTCTGCACACAAGATGTGGCATTTCCTAGTTGTGTGTAACGGTTTGATAATAATAATAAAAAAAAAACAAGGGAAGGAAGTAAGGCTGTGAGAATTGTGACCAGTTTGTGGAGGACTTTGAGCTTTGCCTATTTATATATTCACACCTGGCCAGTTTCTACAAATAGAAAAAAGAAACAGTTTGACTATCTGATGGAAAATTACAAAGAAACTGGGCAACAGTTCCCTCGTTCAAATCTGTCAGGTTCAGAAAAAACATCCAACACGTAAGAGCTGTATTTTCTAAATGTTGAATCCAAGCCTTTAGGGCCTGTAAAAACCTGTGACTCCCATCTTTCAACATACTAAAAAGGAGCTAACACCTCACCTACCCAGAAGGTGCTGAATAAATGTAGACACTCATCGTCTTCCCACAGCCTCGCTCCACTTTTGTACAACAAGTATTATTTCAGAAATGTTGTTTACCGCACAGAATCAATGATAAGTACAGAGCAATGTTATGAATTGTGAAGACATTCAAGTGAAGTCTGACCCAATTTCTCTACATGTCAAAGTCTGTTTAGCCTCCTTGGCCTTGGCATCTTTGTACCTTCATCACTCACTCTTAGTCTTTCTCTGGCTGACAGGAAAGAAAGTGCAAACACACAACCTACAGGCGCTGTGCTTTCTCCCTCCACTCCAACGACAAGGCAGAAACAAGCAAAGACAAGTGTTTGCATGTGTGCAGGGGAAGATGCAACACTACTCATGGAGACAGGCAGACAACAGAGAGACTTGGCAGAAACAGAGGATTCCATTGGAAACCTGCGTTATGGCTTGAATTTTCTTCGTCTTACTCGTCCGTGCAGTGTGGTTTCACTTGTTAACAATGATACAGCATATTTTGTGAGTGGAGAACTTGAGGAAAACTTTGGAAGTGACTGGGAATGTGGCGAAGACTGTATCAGGCTCAGTAAAGCTGCTTCAGATAAACACCTGACCTGCTGTCTGCACACATCTGGAGCTACATGGACAGTCGAGGTTTCAGCACAGAAAAACGCTGAGTTATATAACAAGCTAAGAGGGAGGACTGTGGTCAGAAAAGGTAGTAAGCCTGTTGACTGACCTACTTGGACAAATTGTTATGTAGCAGCTAATACTACCCTACAGCAACTGACAACCAATCCTTTGGAGGGATTAGCGGACTGATAAGTGGGAACACTAAATTCACAAATGATAGAAAGTGCGACATCTCTGGAAAGTGATTGTCAGCTTGACTTGACCGTCATTTGTCGAGTCAAAAGCCTGTAATGAAAGACAGTGTACATCCTTCAAGAGGAATTATTCCTAGCCAGCAGCTCAAAAGAGGTGAAGACTGGTCACAGAGCTCTCAACAACACATGGAGGCCAGGTGTCCGGCAGGCAGTGCTTTAGAGTTTAATCTACTGTGATTCAGCTGATGGCCAACATCTTCAGCAGTCTTTATGTGATTTGTTGCCGTATTGACTGAATCCATTCAAGTCTGAGGGTGGTTTGCAGAGTCAGTCAGTTCGCTGTTGTACCACTTGCCGTCAGATGAAGATCCTGCATCGTATACTCTAGGGAGTTTAAAACAATTTAATAAGCTTAAGAAGAAATAAGTTAACACCATGTAGCCCTCTGACTAAGAGTGCATTAAATGCGTCATCAGTTCATTATGATAATCTTTTCCTCTGTGTTTTCATTCACACGATAAGCATGTGTGTAACACACCAAAAATGGTGCTGTTTGAACATGGTCTGCAGAGTGCATAAATTTGAAAACACAAGCTGGGTATCTTAGCTTGAAATGAAAAACTGAAACTTTGGAAGACCAGACAGTTTATCAGGTTCGCCTAGGACCCAGTCCTGTGATAAATCCTACCTGCATGACGGTTATGATGTTCAGTTTGCATTTTAATTTGTTTTTAAAAGGGTGTTGATTCAACCGTACAATCCATTTGGATGATTTAGTTTGTGGTGCTACTGAACTGTGGTGAATTATACAGACAGGTGTTTTTCAGTGTATCCTTGTTGATACAAACGAGGTGGACCAAAAAACAAAACAAACAATATAACGTGATATACTCAGATCAAACTAGAGTTAGACTGTATTTGAAGTGAGCACAGGTGATCGCAGAGCGCAGAACAAGAACAGAGGGGGAAGAGGTTCAAAGAATTATTACAATGTGTGGGATATATGCAAATATGCATGTCGCCTGCACCCAGAGCTCTCGGGCTGTCTGTTGTTCAAACTGCAGAATGTACTTCCACATCCATGGACAGTCGGCTCGAGAGAGAGACGGAGATGCACCATATTTGGTGAGAAGTGAGATGAGCGGGGAAGCAGAATTTGATGAGTCACTAAATACACCAGCTCATGAAACTCAGATCAAACAATTAAAGTAAGCAGTGTTGATCAAATATGAATCATTTATGTGCTGCATCGCCTATTTCTCAACTCAGAAACACATTTTAGTGTTCTGTTTAGCTGTATACGAGAACGCTTGTGACCAGGCAGTCATGTGTCTATCTACTTAATAGGGAGCCTTTTTTACAACAGTGAAATACCCCCCTTTGAAGCTATATGTATATGTTTCACACCAAAATAGCATTTTTAAATTTAGCTAGCTCAGTGTCACCAAGTCTAAAGTGAAAGCATGAAAATCACTTAAATTATGAGGTGATGGTGGTCTCGTAGGACAACAGCAATGCATGAAATAACATGCCATGCCTTTGGGAAAACGTCCAGAGATAGATGCGAGTATGTTGTTGGTGGAACACGCACACAAGTGTTGCCAGTTCCTACTTAACAAGCAAGTGCCAGTGTTCAAAATAGCTCCCCTCTCCCAGTCTTTAGTCCCCTTTCCCTGCCATTTCACACTGCTGTGCTGTGGATGGCGACAGCAGCGTCATTCACACCTGACAGCTGGTTGCCTGGATGGTCAGAGGTGGGGCGGAAAGACACAGACTGTGCCTCTGCCACCAGTCTCGATGAAAAGGAGTGGGTATAACGTAAGGAAGGAAGATAAAAAAATCAAAATCAAAAGTAAATTTGATGTCTTCTACTAATAAAGCTCAGGACTTTGCAGGAGTGTAATTATGCAAAAATCCTGGAAGTGATGCCAACTATCTGCGTGCAGATAAATAATTAAGAGACAGCACAGACCTACAACACCTGCAGGCCCCCCCGCGGCATCCTACGAAACACACACATCCCACAACACCAGCCATAAACTCGCCTTGATGTCACACGACGTACACCTGTTTGCACATTACTGCAAACTACAGCAACTACAGCAGGGCAGTGTATATAAAATCACAACATGTCTATGTTGACTTCAGGCCTTTAGTGTTTGTAAGACAACTGTAGCCTCTCTCTCTCTCTATCTCTCTCTCTCTTTTGGTTTGATGAACTATGATGAAACAGCCATTTTACACCATCTCCCACACGAAACCAGGCCTGCATCTGAGAGAAAAGCTGCCAGACCAGATGGAGAGTGACATTATGAGGGAACAACTGTTGTACACTCTATTTTTAAATGAGGGGGCATTTTGTTGCAATGTGTAGTGAATGTAGGTAATATTTGTCATGTTCAGCCTCCTTGCAGGATGATTTAAAAAGAAAAAAAAAAGCAAGGAATTCCTGTTTGACGAGGATGGAAAGACTGAGACTGGCTGAGCTTGCATTGTTCTATGTCTGTTTTAGCGTTTCCTATCAATGCTCAGCTTTGTTGGTAACTAACAAGGTTTAGACAAAGAGCGTAAATGGCATGGCTCACCACAAAACAAACGACCGCAGACACTACTTTCTCATTTTCACAAACCTCTTGACGAAGGTGCAGAAGGACTGACACGTTAGTACGATTAATAAATTGTGATACCGAGCAGGAGCCTTCCTTTTTTCATATTTACAAGGCAAACAAAGGTGCATGTGTACCACAGACAGGTTGAAATGCATAATAGATGAATGTACAAACTAGAGCTAGCCACGAGGCCTGATATTATCAGCAGGTATTATCGTATCACAGACATATCAGCATCAGTGTGTATTGCTGATCGGAAAATAAATATAGCAAGACAGAAAAAAACGCAATTTGGAAACGGTGTCAACGTTACACAGTTTATCTAGTCAACGTTTACACTACTTAGTAACACCTGAGTAACTGTTTGACAACTGAGCAAATGCAGGTAGGGGTGTACTCTGCACGTGTTGTGTCTCAAGCATTCAATTGAAACCATCATAGCTACATGAAGCATATTAGTCACATGGATTTAAGTCACTCAACAGATCGAAGAAATAGCTCCTTACCGAGCTCCTTAGCAGCTGTTACTAAAATAACTATGTACTGCAAAAAAATCAACAAAAGAACATCCAACATGTACATTCTCGTGTTGGCCTTGTGTGTACTATACTTAAGTTGTCACTTGACATTGTTCACGAATGTTGATGATCTTGCTGTGTTCAGGGGAGTCCATTTGTTTTATTCTCAGATGCTGGCTCCTTCAGTGCTACATCTAGTGGTTCTGAATGTCGTATATAACACCTTTTCAGACTGAACTTAATAACTCTCTTACAAATAGCGTCATTTATTTCTAACAGCTCCAACACTATCACAAATAATACAGTTGCACTGACCAGAGATAAAGAAAACTCATGGTCATAACATGGAACAAGATGAAAACATTTTCAGCTTTCATCTCAGACTTTTATTGCCTCTTGTGATCCTCAGTGAGATAGTTAACTTCCATACTTCTTCTCATGCTTTCATGGAAAATGCTGAGATTATCAGCTGAGCTTTGATGGCTGATTTAACACTTAAATATATGCATGTTGTTCCATTGGATGAAACAGTACTAGATGTAAAAGACAAGTGCATCAAAAACAATTACTTCAAAAGAAGTGTGTTTTTTTTTTGCCCCTCCATTGGCCTGATCGGCCCAGAAAATCAAACCACTGCCTCTACCGCAAACTGAACCAACTTCTAGGTTTTCAAAGCTTTTGTGCATTCTGTACCCTGAAAGCTTTGCTTATCAGTATGTAACTTGGTCCACAGCCACAACACATAACATCTCATGGGTCACAGAGTCTCTAACAACCCGGTGCCAAGTGGGCCTTGGATCTGATCACATGAGACGAAGCTGCACGTAGGCCAAAGAGTTTGGTCGCTTGCAGGACAAACTTTCGTTAATGTGAAGGCATTGTTTGCTCTGTAAGAAGTAGTTATAGAGTTACAGTCCTGTGGAAGTGTAGTATTTTCTGTGGTTGCTGTGGAAAACTATGGTACAAGAACAATCTCTCTGCATAGTGTGATAAAATATATGACTTAGCACATGCTTCCAGTATGAGCTAGCGCTTTTGCAATGACATGCTTTGCTGATATGAGCCTGAGCTGCACCTAGACTAAATTAGCCAACCGGGGAGGAGGAGAAATATGTGGAAAGAGAGCAGAGTGAAGGGAAGCAACGCAGCATGTTGGGAAGTGCAGGAATCTCAGGATATGATGTAGTATTTGCTCAGGCCTGGAGGGAAAAAGAACAAGCCTCAAGTCTCGACAGGGAGAGGGGCTAAGAAGAAAAAAAGAAAAAGCTCTAGTAATGATATAACATAACTCAGAGCTCAGAGCTACTACTTCTCTTATGTCATTTGTGTTGACAACATTAAACCAGAGTACCCTACAGATGTTTTTTGTGTGAATCCTAGCCTTACACATCGTTCGCTTGCTAATACAACTAAACTGGACGATCTAAACGCTGCAAAAATGAGAGTGCCAAAAAAGAAATGGAAAGAAGACACCCCTCGCCTCCTACCATTGTTCCCCTGACGCTGTTCCCTCTCGAACCCCAGGGGTTTATTTTGAATGGCAGCTTTCTACACTCCTTGAAGTTACCTCCTGTTCAGAAGCTCATTTTCATGACAGCAATTAAACCGGGATATATGCTGCTCTGCAAACATTCAATACCCGACTAACAAATTCTTCCCCCTGCTCTTGAAAGCAGTAACTCATACTGTGCATGGATGAAGCTCCAGGCTCTGTGAGCTCAGGCCCGGTTCACTGTTGGGTTCTCTGGATTCCTGCCTTATGTCATCTGTCAGAAACATGACACTAGTTCAGAAGATAAAGGGTCTGGATGGATCACAGAGTAATTGTGGCACAGTGCTCCTAAGGAAGTATGAAGAGTGTCGCAGATACATTTCATATCCTGGACACACACACACACATATAGTCTGTCCTATGTCCTCAAGATAAATGGCAGAAGCAGGACAAAGGAGAAGAAATCCAGGTGAACGTCGAAGGATCAGGAAGTTCAGCGCTGACACGTTCGTAGAATAAATTAGCAAATATTCTAAAAATGGCACTGGAAGCTATTTTCACATTTAAAACACATATGTAAATCGATGCAAAGTGACAATTACAAGTGATTGTCAGGCCTTGTTGGATGTTGTTAAATTATTTAAAGTGACTGCGTATTTTTCCAACTTATTAACATTTAACTTGTGTGTTCTGTTAGCTTTCAAATGGCACAGTTGTCCATTCAAAGTGCCATTACCTGAATTAACCTGATAGAAGTGGATATATTTTAAGAAATCAGCAGCAGGTGAACTGTTCAAAACAGACACTTCAAGATCACGAGGGATGTTAAGCATTTTCCATAATATATTAAACAAAAACTGAGTGTTTCTTCCGTTGTGATAACTTTCCTGAGGTGTAAAATCCATGTTTTTGGTGTCTGATAAGTATTTAAACGCATTAATCTGTTACTCCGACTGAACCTCCTGGATCAGATTTCATATCTCAGCAGCACCTGAACAACACCGACACAGCCCTCTGCGTCGTTTAAATGTCATGTTCAGCCATCACAGATGTTGCAGTAACAGTAGCTCATGTTTTAAAACTTTGACTTAAAACAACTTGAGTAGCTTTTCCAATCTCAGCTATGTTTGTCGCCATTTTATTTGTCCCCACTCTAGTACAAGATTATGATGTACTCCTTAATTCCACCTTGAAAGCCGACTCGGTTGTTTTCCGAATCCAGGAAACTGCTGTCAATGAACACAATCGAAGACCTACTACTGCTGAAAAGTCACGAACATTGAGGAGAGTATTAAATAATTCAAAACGTAATAACAAAAACAAGTGATGAACTTCAAGACGACCAAATTTGGGACTAAAATCAACTAATTTCAAAGAGATTACGTCCAATCCATTGGACTGAGAAAAGTTCTCTCAATGTTTTTATCTTTGCCTACATAAAAAAAAGAACAGTCTGTATCATGAGATTGACCGCTATCAACTATCTGTTTGTCTATATCTGCGGCACAATCAGCTGGACCTTTGGAACTTAAATAAACTACATGATAACTGGGCTGTGATAAAGAATCTGAGCGCCCACTACAGTCATCGAAATACTTGACTTGTTCCCAGTGCTGCATGTTTCATAAGGTTCCAGAAATCTTGGCTAACTGGATTGGAGACTTTGACCCCGTGATGATATTTCATGTTCAATTTACTATCAGACTGGCTGCCAGGCATGTGCACTGTAAAAACACAGTAAACTGATACAGGCAACAGGATTATGTGACAAGCAGTAAAAGGCGTGAATGCTACAAGCGTGTAAGTTATCTTAAGTGGGTAGAATATTATTTAGATACATGTAGCTAAAAGTGTGTGGTAGAAAACACAAAGTGGGTTTCTGATTGCCTGTCTGACCATTTGCAGGGGTTAATAGACAGATTTATATTCAGCTGAACACGAGGCAGGGCATATTAACCTTGCTGCTGCTTTTGTGCTTCTTTCTACTCCCCCTCCCCCATCTGGACATCTCGCATCACTGACCCTTGCCTTGGCCTGGCCTACATATTTGGTTTTATACATCAGAAAGAAGAAGAAGGAAAAAAAGAAAAAGGACTGGCATACTCATAAAACCACACAAAGACACTCGAGACTGTAAGGCTGGCAGGATGTAGTCCAAATAAACACAAATCTGACATATTCTCAGGCCGCAGACAACCGGGTAACTATGTCGACCGTCGCCACAGTGCTGCGTGCAAACACCGGTTGTCTCCAGGACAGTAAGGTCTGTTTATTAAATGATGTCCACACCGGATGAAGGAGCGTGTGAGTCATGGTCAGATCATACATGACTTGCCAGTCCTTCCAAAAAAAGAATTAAACATGAAACTGCTGTTTACTAAAGCTGCTTAACTCCGTGTGAGAGGAAGTCCACTGCAAAAACATGAACTAAGGTCTCATAAAAACATATAAATCAATATTGATAAGACTTTAATCAAGAGTCTGGATTAAAAAAGGAAAAAGTTACCGGTCAAAGCATCTTTAAATTAAAACAGCATTTCAATTGGTTCTGTTGAATAAAGTTGAATTTAATCTATAAATATAAGAAAACAAGATTATAATTTTTATTTTATTTACTACACATACACATAAATCTATATATAAAAGTATATTCCAAATATATTTAATATACTATGTAATTTGATCTGAATTGGCACATACATTAGATTAGGTTTAGAGTGACGTATGTATGTTTCTTTCTATCTTGCATTTCTTTGTGTACGTCTGTATATAATTCCTCTACTTGTCTGTATCCTGTTCCTATTTATCACTCCGGTCCATTGTTTGTGCTGCTGTAGTGCTAAATTTACCTCCCTGGGGGGGAAGTTTTATCTTATTTAGAATATATGGCTTTTAATGTAAAACATTCATATTATTAAATGGAGTATTAGCTGTAAAGGTGAAAAAGTAATGTATAATGTTAAACAGTGGGTTTCTTAGATCAACACGGTAACGGCAGTGCCATATCCTGCATCAGCTTCCCTTATAACGTGTTTTCACTGAACAAACAGGAACCTAACTGTGGTAAAATGGCACACCTCAAGGTGTGGTGGGATTCACACACACAATATGCATACAGTACAGGCCCGGGATATTTTTAGATTTGTAGGTTGTTCTTATTTGACTAAAGAAATGGACTTGTTGTTTTAAAGAGGGGCGGGGGTACAGGTGTCTGCCTTGAGGACTTAATAGACTGTAATGTAATCATGCAGGAGGTGGCGAGGTTTCCTCCTAAAAAAACACACCTCTCATGTATCATCGTCAACATCCAGGATCCGATCACGTTTTTAAACCAGCTACACATGGAGTATGGACCATGACGGGGCACTTTTTAAACCCAATACAAAACCAGCTTTTTAGATATCCTGAGAGAATAGATAAGCCATCTTGCTCTGACATGTTCATGATTGATATGGAATAAATAGAAAGTCATTCACGCAGACGGGCATGCAGAAACAAACACACAGCATTACCATGTCTCCAGGGGTCTTTGGGCTCCACTGCTCCAGAGACTATATCCTCATCTGAGGGAAACGTCACCCTTTTGCCACTTGGTTTCTGTTTATCGTCCCCCTCCTCCACCGAGGGGTACAGTCCAGCCTGGTCCGTGGCAGGAGCCTCTGTGCTGCTTGTCTGGCTTGGATCTGACGGGCTCTCCGCCGTGCTGCCAGCTGGGACATCCTGAGACGCGGACTGTAAAGTATTGTCTGAGAATGACCTTGAGTTTGTGGATTCAGCCTCCAACACCCCACTCTCATCGAGACTCAGGTCCACACCTATGTCCATGTCCCCGCCATCGTCCCCTTCTTCCGCAACAAACTTTGCGGGTTCAGTGTCTTTCTCTTCCTTCATTTTCTCCACCCCGATATCATCCTTGTGCTGCTCGTCATTAGAAAAGATCAGGTCAGTGGGATTCACTACAGCGGGGATGTCTTGGGCGCTGCACTTTCTATTTCCATTAACCTCATCAATTTCCAGTGTGTCTTGTGCCTGGTGGTTGTCTTCCTCGGCCGCCTGGAGGTTGTCAGTGAGCTGAGGCATCAGGTATGTTTCAGAGGCCTCTGTGGGAACAATGTTTTGTTTTTCCGTACTACTGTCCATCATCAGTTCAGAGATCCGGGGGGTGACCCCTTCTGTGTTGTTGGTAGTGTTGTGATCAACGTCCACATTGCTTTTCGTCTTAACATTGCACAAATCTAGACGCTGCTCTTCGATATTCATGTTTTCATCATCCAGTGAAACTCACGTCTTTAACTGTGCCAGACAGCCCAGATATTGAGTTAAACAGTAACTAGGAACCAACTGACATGGATAAAGCCTGTCCGTGGCCTTTTGTCTCACGACAATGTACGCAGATGTGCACCTATCCTGGTCCTTTATTATTAGTGCAGTCAGAAAATTATAGCTGGGGGTGATTTCACACACACAAAAAAAAACCTCAAATCACAGGTGACTTTGGCGCATTAAAGTGCAATATCAACACAAGAAATATGTGATACCTGTGTGTGAGTAATTATTCATATGCCCCCCCCACAAAAAAGAAAAACAGGCAACTTTGCTCAACTATCACCAAGCAAAGCAAAGCAACCAGCAACCGTGTCCTATTGCTCAAAACCGGTCCGGGTCAGCACATCGCCAGCTGTATTAAAGAGCACCGGGACAGTCAATTCAAAGCGAACAAGTCACTCACGGTGCCTCCATTACGTTAGCAGGGTGAGCTTACACCAAACCAGAGTCATTTGCATGAATTTGAACAAGCTAACGTGGAGCTAGGTTGCTAAAGTTGTTGCCCAACAATGACATCCAGGCCCGGGTACGGTCGCATGTCTGCCGCCTGTTTATCCCCGACAAAGTCCATTCTTCTCTGGGGAGGGGGGGTTAAGAAAACACAGGATATTTTCCGGCTGCAGCTCGTCTTGTCTCCCCCTCTCTCTCTCTCTCTGTCTCTCTGTGTGTGTGTCGTGGTGCAGCTCACATCTCAGCCCTCGACCAGCGGCGGCAGCCGGAGAAAAAAATAAGGCGTCACACTCCGAGCAACGAGCATGTTTCGGCGGCTAACGTTAGCGCTGGGAACCGTGCCGAAGCTACACCTGCCGGTACTGAACAGTGTCAATTATTAAGAGATTTTAAAGATATCCAGACCGCACAGGTCTCGTATGTATCGCCCCCTCTCTCTCTCTGTCTCTCTATCCGGGAGAAGTCCGCTGGACCTGTTTTTGTCTGGCGTTACCATTCGCTAGCTAGTTGAAGTCCAACAACTGTTTGTTGTTCACGCGTCATGACGTCAGCACGTCGGTGGCACGCACAGGGGGGGACGTTCAGCGCGCGCAAGTGTTACAGTGGGTTGCAAAAAAAAAAAAAAAACTTTTACAAATATTTATATATTTTAAAGGTTAAGAGCAAACTTCTTCTAAAGAGGGACAGATTTGACAATGTGGGCCAATACTAACATTTAAAATGTGAGAAAATTAACAATAAAAGTTACATATTGTTCTAAAAACGTTTGTTACTTGGCTTTTATCTTACTGTTTTTGGTTTTATTTACACCCTGTGTATATTGTGTTAAATTGTATATCTTATAGGTGTATAGTGGTTAAGTTTTTTCTTGGGATGTTATAGGAAGGAAGGAAGAAGGAAGAAGGAAGAGATATATTATTATTCCCCTGGACAGGGAAATTATTATTATTATTTTTTTTTACTCAGTTTTTATTTACATGCATTTTTTATGCGATAGAGAGAGAGAGAGAGAGAGAGAGAGAGAGAGATAGATAGATAGATAGATAGATAGATAGATAGATAGATAGATAGATAGATAGACTTTATTTATCCTAAGCTGGGAAATTACAGTGCAGCAGCAGCAGCATTACACACAGTGACGATAGACAACATAAGAATAAAAAAAATAAAGAACAAACTATACATAATACAATATCAAAAATAGCAACAGTAAATAAAATATATTGTACAAAAGTATATACAGTACAGCAAATTGGCAGTGTTGATTTAGTGCAAAGTAAGAAAGGCAGTGTTGATTTAGTGCAAAGTAAGAAAGGAGAAATGTGCAATGTGTGAAGAAAAATGCGCAGTGACTGTAAATTATGACCTGAGAACTAAAATTTCCTGTCCCTTTGACAGCGGAGCTGTAGCAGCCTGTGGGGGAAGGTGCTCCGCTGTCTGTCCACTGTGTGATGAAGAGGTATTTTAAAGGTTTAGAGCAAACTTTTTCTAAAGAGGATCAGATTTGACAATGTGGGCCAATACTAACATTTAAAAAATGAGAAAATTAACAATAAAAGTTACATATTATAAAAAAAAAAAAATTGGTTTGTTACTTGGCTTTTATCTTACTGTTTTTGGTTTTATGTAACTGTTATTTATACCCTTTGTATATAGTGTTAAATTGTATATTTTATAGGTGTATAGTGTTTTTTTCTTGGGACGTTATGTTATGTTATGTTCAAATGTTTTTGTTTCTTCTTGCCATTACTTACTATCTAACCTACCGAGCTGCTGTAACAAACACAATTTCCCTGCGGGGATTAATAAAGTATTTCTGATTCTGAGGATTATACTGGGGTGCAGATGTTTTAACTCATATAGATAGTGTGTGTGTATACTGTCTTATGTATGTCTCGTGCACTTCCCTTATTTGGCATGTGATTTACTGAAGCTGGCAGGGAGAGATAATTAGAAATCAGTAGTACAAGGACAGGAGAGACAGGTTAGGGGAGTATTATTTGGATATAAAACAGAATGCTCATTACTGATCAGAAAACCAAAAAAGGATGTTTTGATATTATCTGTATCAGTGGTGAGGTCCTCCTTCTTTTACATAAATTAAACTTTGATATGAATCCAGTCTTCCTTACTCTATGGTTTTTCTTTAAAAATTCCCATAACACATATAAATGCACTAATGTAACAATTTCATAAAACCATTTCTGTTAATGGCAATGTCACCAAATCTAAGCCAATCAGACGTGAACAAATCTTAAAACCAAACATCCAAAGTCAGATAAGGCAGAATAAATTGTATGAAATATGTTAAACTTGCATGAAGTTGATACAAATCTTAGGATCATGTTCATTTTAAACGTGACTTATGAGTAATGCAAAGTCTGTTAACATTTAAAATGTATCACTCTTGCACTTGTCTTTCACAACATCATTCAAAAAGTAATATTTTGTGTTACATCTACAGGTACGTAACACTAGAAGTCTTTAGAGGCTCAAATGCTTCATTATATCAACCAAAAAAGCCAAGTCTTCCAACATACAGTATCTGACAATCCTAGTAGGCCATAAATAATATAGACCAATAAACCCATTTTTCATAACACCTCCAAACTTTGGAATGGAAGATACACTTTTTTTTTTTGAAAGAAATTTAACAATGTCTTTAATCTATAGCAGAAGCGCAGTGCTTCAAATGTGCATCAGAGAGCCTAGGTAAATATGAAAGGTTACAAAACACATGCAATTGTGGCTATAAACAGGAAATATATAGGAAGTGCAGATGAGTACCCCTTTTTTTACCAAATTATAGGTCCAGTTCTTGAACAGGATTCAACAACAGTCAACAATAACTCTTAATAAACCTGCTGTGTGAACTGTCTCGGCTGAACAGGATCAACTGTATTCTAACGCCTGTCCTGATGGCGGTACTTGGAGAGCATAATATTTTCAGTGTAAAAAGTTTAACAGTGCTTTGGATGATTTCATTAAAAGCCAGTATCTTAATTCAAACATGGGCATAAGTTTATGTCTGGTGTATAAGTTGGTGTCCAAACTGCGCTGCAAATTCAATTTTATGCTGCTGAAAGATTTTTTTAAAGCCAACTGGAAACTGTCAGGGAAATTCAGGTTCTAGTGCCATCAGCAAGAACCTTTGCCTGGGTCAATATGACCACCATAATACAGTGACATTCAGTCAATTTTGGAAGAAGAGGATAATGAGCCTTATTCACTGTGGTGTGATTAAGGTCCCACTCCTTTTGTGGCATGAGCATAGCAAATGTTTGCCTGAATACAACCCTCCAGCCATTAAGTCCCTTCCTTCTGCTAAGAGAGACTTTAGCATTTTGGACTGAAGTCACATTGCAGCAATGACCATGTAAATAGTTTCCCCCTTTTCTGAAACTTGTTTAACATCTGATCACTTAATTCACAGCCTGTACACACTGGTCATGCGCAGCCAGTTTGAAGATGGGAGTTCGGCAATGTCAAAACAAAGCGATCGTCCCTTTATATTCCTAAAAGCATGAAGTTTCCTCAGCTACAGGAAGTAGGAAATGAAGCACATTTCCATTGCTTTCAGAGAATCCTGTGCTAGGCTCTCTAGCCATTGCCAAGAGATACACATAGGGAGTCAAGTAGGGTAGTTCAGAAAAATTGACATACTCAACATTAACACAAGCATGCTTTAAAAACTTACTTTATTTGATAAAATTTGAAAAACTTGTATATTTATATTAAAACTCTTGAGACTCAACATCTTTAGATGTATCGTCATCCCTAGGTGCCTTGGTCTTCTTGGGGAGAAGGCTTGCCTGGATATTTGGGATAACCCCTCCGTCTGAGAACGTGACCCCTGCCAGCAGTTTGTTGAGCTCTTCGTCATTTTTCACAGCCAACAAGATGTGACGAGGAGCGATGCGTTGCTTCTTGTTGTCACGGCAGGCGTTTCCTGCCAGCTCCAGGATTTCAGCAGAGAGGTACTCCAGGACAGCCGCGAGATAAACTGAAGCACCGTTGCCAACTCGCTGAGCATAGTGGCCTTTCTTCAGCAGCCTGTGGATGCGGCCCACTGGGAATGTGATCCCTGCTCTGGAAGACCGGGACACTGTAGATTTTGGCTTGGGTGCAGCCTTCTTTCCACGGCCAGACATCTTCAGTCTGAGTTAAGAGAGAAATACCTCAAGTTATACAAGAAACTACTTTAAAAAAAAGTTTTAAGCTTGAGAAAAGAAACATCAAAACAGCTGCTGTGTTTAACAAATTTAGTTTAAATATCTTATAATGCACATTTTTAGCTAACACTTGAGGTCAAACCCACACCAACCGTTACTTAGCATGCACCAGTAGTCTACACTTCCTTCCAGTTGGGACAGCAGCTACACATTGAACTGCAGAACACTGCTTTTATATGAGTCAGGCAGTCATTTGTTGATTGATGACACCTGGCTCCTCCGCTACATGCAGTTAACCTTGACAGACTACATTTGACGGCATTACAGACTGTTTGATATCTGTAGGAACCAACATGTCCTCTCACGTACATTGTACTGAATAACGGTACAAGTGTTTGTTTACTGATGCAAATGAGTCAGTTTTGCTTTTTCTGCACAAGAACGCATGTTCCTGTGGAGAAGTCTAATTAGCCAAATACCAATCACCTGTGTGAACTAGACAGGCTGAAAGCTGTGCGAGAGAAATCACAATAACTGCATAAAAAGACCAATGAACATGCTGATATATGTGTACAAGGTGTTTAGATTAGTTGAGACTCTTATTTTAATTATTATTCCCGCAGGTTTCAATGGTAGTGAATGAGAGTTTGATAGTGGAATCCCAAGATTAGAGCTCCAAACATGAACCTGGGTCGAATTTGAAAGGTTTGATCAAGATTTTGTATGATAAGCAAGTCAGTTTGAACCATATACACAGTACACAGTGAAATGAGACTGTTTGGACTGTTTCGATTGCCTGTGTGAAGAAACTCTTTCCCATCCTGGCAGTATAGGTCCATAAACAAATAAATACAAAACACAGGCATAGACACAGTGTCTATGCCTGTGTTTTGTACTTAATTATTCTTCTCCCAACACCTTAATTAAAAATATTTGATTATACCGTCTAATACTCCTTTGAACAGTGATAGAGGAAGTATTCAGATTATTTACTAGGAAAAGTAGTAAGACTGCGAAATAAATATACAGCACAAAGGACAATACTTCGCTCTGCAAATGTAGTGAAGATCAATTATAAAGTAGCATGAATTGTAAATACAAATTTGTACAAAAGTTTGCCATCCATTCATTTGAATTAATCTAATATTATAATGTAGGTACTCTAACAGCAGATGGCAGCAGAGACCTCAGATTTAACCTGTAGCCTGCTGTAATTTGTCCTTATTTCTTTCTTTTACTGAAATTACTTATTCTTAATGATGGAGCACTTATAAAACCACACTTAGCGGTGTCATGATCCTTCACTTTATGATCAGGTGCTTGACTGCGTTCGTCTCCCTGAGTGCCTGACGTGCTTACTAACTAACTGCTTAGGGGAGTGATGACTCATCTCTTACCTCTGTGTACAACACAGTATCAAGTGTTTCTATACAACACACTCAGAAATCAGATGCAGGTAAACAGACATTACTCATGTTTGAAGGTCTCAAAGGCAACTCATGACCAAACTTGGTAGCCCATGTGAGTATTATATCTAACTGACTTGAAACACAAATTAAACTAAGTATTAAAGTCCATTTTTGACCTTGGAAAAAGTAATGTGACAAAACAATCTCGAAGCAAGGTCCATTTTTAGAGTTTTCAAGCTCTTCTAGCTTGCTGCAAGCCCAGTAGCAGGTATTTTTTTGTCCAAAGTGTATATTATCACATTTTCTAAGCCTCATCTTACATTCCAATCGAGTGAATCGATCCACCCCCATGACAACTGAGCAACCTCCATCTGCTAATGAAGACCATACGATGTGGTTAAAGGGCCTTGGGAAAAAGTTAGCAAATTGACAGTTTCATTAAATGGACAGAAGGGTTTGGGGTTATTCAATAAAGGTTAAACACCTAATTGGAGAACATGCACAGGTTGTTGATACAAATGTTAAATTTCATATGAAACTTGACTGATTTAAGATGTCTTCTATCTGTTATATAATGCATTTAATAGCATTTATCACATTTTAAGTCATTTTACTGCCCCAAGCTTAGATTTAAACTGATATTTTAGCATCACACTTGAAGTGCCCTCAGCCACATGTTGTTTCTTTTTGCTTTAATGAATGACCAGTTGCTCTGTCATTGTCAGTATCCTCACTGCCAAATTTCAAGGCAACCAGCTTTGTCCTTAGCACCGTTTACCTCCTTCTCCACGTACTGACAGTGAGAGATGGAGGAGAAACACACACTGTGACAGAGAGAGAGAGAGAGACATTTTGACTGTACGTATTCACTTTAAAATATGGCAAAGGGCCAGTGGCAGAGCAGCGGGAAGACAAATTAAGCTGGGACCTTCCCAGCAGGTCGTCCTTGGACAGATTGGATGTGATTCTGTTCAACCTCTCAACATCCTCCCGACACGAGGACAACAGGATGGGACTCTCTCACAGAGCAGCTTCCAACACATACCTGTGCAGCCTCTGACAGTAATATAAAGTATAAAGCACACATTGAGCTGGTTCCTGACACAATTTATTTGCACCCAGCGGAAACTAAATCAGTGTATAAGACTGTAAGCTGCAGTTTTTTAACATGTGAATTGTCATCATTGAAGCAAACCATTTGTTTTTGCACAGTTCTCCTGAGAGTCTCTGTCTGGATAGAGGTTGAAGGCCTCCTGTATTTATTAGCAACAGTAGCTACTAACACTGAAGTTTGCAGTCTGCTGCCGAGTGAGGAGAGGGGATGAAAGGGAGAGCAGAGGAAGCCGCGAAATGATCCAAGCATATGATTAAACTCAGAGATTGAAGGCAAAACCAGACATCAAACTTTGCTATCTCACCTAATCATTTAAAAAAGATGATGACTTTTCACAAAACTTATTGCTGAATGTACAGTTGAATGCTTTTTTTCTCTATCTTTGCACCACACAGGTGAACAGGTAAACAGCGAAGGCAGCCTCGTGCTCTCCTTACCCGCACACGGAGGCCTTTTTCTCTTTTCCCCGAGCAGTAATAAATCTCTAGATGTGGCTTTTAGGAGGATTGTGCTGCTACTTTGACTACTAGTTTTTCCCCTTTCCTCAGCTTTATGGAGACTACAGGAGATTGTGCCTGATCTTCGGAAAGCAATTTATCTTCTACGTGAAACAAACTCCAGGGTCAATGACTCCTTTCATACGTGCAGACACGCTCGTACGGTTACAGACATCCTTTCACGTGGACAGAGCAGTGCCCATATATGAATTATTGACAGTTTAAGGGTTAAGGACAATAACCCCACTGAAAATAACCAAATATCTAGATTTTTTTTTTCATTTTAAATGGTCACCTCTGTCATTGGATAATAGCCCATTCATCATCAACCACTTTCCCTTATTCATAAATTCCCAGATGACAGCGACATTAGCCTCATATGGTGCCTTGACACCAGAAAAAAAGGTGTTAAATGCGTCTGGTCTCTCTTGTAATTTAAAGTTAATAAAGAGACAATTAATGTGAGGTGTCCACACAGTAATTGGAGAGTGAGTCATTCTCTTAGTGCATCAACTCTAATTATGAAACCTTATGGACACCCACAGTGCAGCCGGGTGTCTTGAGGTCCCAGGATCCTTAGGTGCTTAAAGTCTGTCGCCTCCTGAAAAAAATGCCTGTGAGGCGGTGATTGTTTTTCCATGACTTCTTCAGCAACAGCCTGGGCTCACTCCCATTACATAAGGAAGAAACAACTTTAAGGGACAAGGCCTCCAAGTTATTTCCTGAGTGAAATCTTATACATTCTTTATTTATGTGTTTTGTATGTATGTTTTTATTCATATGGACATTTATCATTTTTGCTCTGAAGCCACTTTTAAAGGAATAGTTTTGGGGGTTTTTTGGCCTGTATTTGACAGAGACAGCTGAAGAGTGGCAGGAATGTGGGGAGAGAGAGATCGGGAATGACATGCGGGAAAGAGCCACAGGTCGGATTTGTACCCTGGGCCGCCACGGCAAGAACTGAGCCTTTTTGTACGCGGGGTGGATGCTCTACCAACTGAGCTAAACGACACCCCTTTAAAGGAATAGTTTGATATTTTGTGAAAAACTCTTGTCCGATATAAAGCTACAGCAAGAGGCTGATTAGCTTAGCTTAGCATATAAATATCATATTTACCATTAGGACATGACGCTATTGATAGCAAATAAGCATATTTACAAAAAATGTCAAACTATTCCCGTACAGATAAAAGAAGTAAAGAAACAATCTTAAAGGTCACTAAAGGCCATTGAAGAAACACTGATGTTTATATAGGCTACACAGATCACAAACTCTTGATAAGTAGTTAAGCTGTTAAGTTACCGTAATATGCACCATCACTGTCCAATAAAAATCAGTGTTGAAGACTACAGCCTTGTTTTAAGATTTGGGACAATTTTAAGATATACTTCCTTACAACCACCTGTTATCACATGATTGTATATTTTAGTCCCATGATCATGTGGCTCAAAGCTCAGGAAATAGCTAGGTGGACCTTCATAGGTCAAGAATTAATGCTGATTTTATATAATTCAGTAGGTTTTTATGAAGTTTTATCGTCCTAAAATGCAGGACATAACTGCATACTCAGTGACTGACATGTAAAAACACATTTAGTACATTTTGATTCAACATTTTCTCATTAATGAGAGCAGACCTACAGTACAGTATGCTCCCAGTTCCTCTACCTTGATGTGCAGGCCAGCTCTCTCCTTTAACAAACCTCCAGATCCACCAACGCACCACAAGGATGTGGAGAAAAGCTGGAGAATCCCTCTAACACTTATGGTATTAGGGAACATTATACTCTGCAGTTTTTTTGTCACTCTCTGTGTCACGCTTTAAATGTTTCCTTATTCTTGAGGCTTTCTTATAAACTACTTTTATTTTGCTGGCCTACAATAGCAGATTCTGATATCAATCCAATTACCTCTGTCAATCGTCAAAACACAATAATACAATACAGCCAAAGATATCTTAGGGTGACCTTTTTCTAGATATATCCATCCATCCGTTGCTCTCCTCTGTAGACGCTCCAGTGGATTCTAGGTCTGCACCAGGGGTCTCCTACCAGACACATATATGTATCGCTCCTCCATTCGGGCCTACAGGAGATTCCTTCCTGACATGTTTCTCGTGTAAGTGATCAGTCCTTCTTTCAAAAATGACCTCTAATGTTGACCTGGAGTTTGCATGAGGCCTTGAGGAGTTAGACCAGCCACACTTGCAGTCTTGCTTGAATGAATGTGACTCTTTGTGTTTCCCTGGACACTGTTTTCTTTTTGAGCTGCAGTGTAGAGATAGTACGAAAAAAAGAATACATTTGGTATCAAAAAGACCATAGCTCTGACATATTTCAGCTGAACTGGATTTCTCTCCTCCAGACAGGAGGAACAATTCCAGCAACCAAAAACTGTGGCTCATATGAGTGTATAAGTACAGTTTTCAGACTGAACCTTAAAATGAACCTTAAAATGTATTCACAGTGTTAACTCGCCAATCTTCACAAAGTGCGGTGGGCAGTGTTGATGTTGCTGATTAGTTGGACTGCTGCTCTCCTCCTAATGCACACCATGTCGTCTTCATCTTACTGTGGTAAAGTAATAACATTAGACTGGGTCTGTTTCCAAAAGTAGTCCCTCCCGTGTTTACTATTTCTGGAAATTGTGAATTTAAGAGGAGTCTAGAATAGAAGAACTTTCCTCTCTCGTACCATTCTCCTCTCCGCTTCACCTTCTTCTTCTTCTTTTGCATCATCCTACGCATCTTTTATCCTCCTCAGGTCTTAAGCCAGCTGTGATGGCTACCATATGTCCATACCACATGTCACCGGTTTCCCAATAAAAACCATTTCCCTTTTTAAACATTATGAAAACACAGGATGGACCTTGGGAGATATAAAATCAGGGTAGGATTTGATCTGGCACTGAGCACCTGTGTGTGGGGATTGACCAGAAGAAGACAACCACCGCAAATCCGCTGCCACGTCATTAGAAGAAGGGGGAAGAATGAAGGACAAAGAGATTTTCCATCATCCACCCAGCCACCCATCCGTCCATCCCACCTGTGCAAAACTCCCATTCCTCCCTGCTTTTAATTCCTCCATCTGTTTTTCTCTCTTTCCTTTCTGTCTCTCTTTCTTTTCAACCATAACTTGTTTTGGCTCTCTTTCACATTATTCTCCACTGTATAACTCTTTTTTTTATGTAATTCACTTCCTGTCCCCTCTCTCTCTCTCTCTCTCTCTCTCTCTCTCTCTCTCTCTCTCTCTCTCTCTCTCTCTCCTCCTTACACCCTTGGTAACTCATCATCCAACACACACATACATAGGGAGAGAGAGAGAGAGAGGCATTTACACACTTCATTTCTTTAAATATTCATTTCCGTCTGTCTGTGATGTGTTTTGGGGGAGTTTCCTGTTCCCAGCCCTGCTGCTTCCCTGAGAACCGCCATGTAGGAAGTGGCAGTCCTGGCACTGGGTCCTCCTCCCCCTCCGACTGGTTACATTCCCACCTTATACAGCCCGACAGAGGTGGAAAGAGAGGAAGAGAGAGATGGATTTCTGCCATAGTGGTCACTGTCCATTTAATATTACTAGTTTCTGGATACTATTACAAAAATTGTTGTTGCAATAGCCTTTTCCCAGACAATATCACCCTCTTTACTGGACAACTTGCACAGCCCTGCTCGGTAATAAACTCAGCATATTACTCTATTTCACAGCTGGAGGTTTCTCAGAATTTCTCTAATTCTTTTGACAGAAACAACTCTCAGAGTGTCACACAGAAAGTTATGGCATGTTTTTCCCAACAGAAAGATGTGAATATTTCAGACTGGAAAATATTTACTTTTCTTTTTTCTTTTTTTTTACATGATGAAGAATACATTTACATGATTCACACGATGATGCCAGAGAATTAAGCTGTTGGGAAGCACAAGTTCAGTGGAGCTACATATTCTCAGGTCTCTGGTCATCTTAGGCAAACAACGTGCTAGCAGAGGTGTAGTTAGGTGCACGAGCCACCCCTGAAACCTTATCGGCCACCCCATTATCCTAAACGATGATTGGATACCTGCCTGGTCACAGTATACTCAATGGAGGAGGTCTAATAAAAGTGGATGGTGGCAAGATATGATTCCTGCTTCCTCTATTTTGAAATATCCAGCTCTCTCTTCCCACAGAGGTTTGTGAGTAATCCATCCATCCGTCCGTCTGTCCGTCTGTCCGTCCATCCATCCATCCATCCATCCATCCATCCATCCATCCATTTTCTTCCGCTTATCCGGGGTTGGTTCATGGTGGTAGCAGGTTTAGCAGGGCGCTCTAAACATCCCTCTCCCCACCAATGCATACTTGCTCCTCCTGGGTGATGTCCCGGGGTCTCCTCCCAGTTGGACGTGCCTGGAACACCTCCAAAGGAATGCGCCCAGGGGGCATCTCACTCAGATGCTTGAACCTCCTCAGTTGGCTCCTTTCAACGCGAAGGAGCAGCGGCTGAACTCCGAGCCCCCTAACCTCTCTCTCTATCTATCTCTAAGGCCACCTGACGGAGGAAGCTAATTTCCACCGCTTGTATGTAGCAAGTTGCTGCCTTAAGCGAAGGAGTTCAAGTATCTTCACATGCCCATATGTCTATTGCTCGTCCATTCGGGCCAACCGCATCCTGTCACATAATGTCCTTTCGAAACAAAAGAGCAGAGGCTCTACTCTGAGCTCCCTCTCGATGTCCAAGCTTGGTTTACTAGTCTTCAATGGCACAAATTTGTCGGGCAATTATATCTGAGGGTGACTTGAAATTGAGATGAAATTTGTACTTCTCCTCCATGAGTAAATCCACCAGTTGCCTTGATCTAATGGACTGATTTTGCTGTCATGGAGATCATGACGCTGCTTTTTGGAAAATCTCTTTATCATCATGGCCTGTTTACTATTTCTGCATCTTTCCTGTTCTTGCTTTTATTTTGCCTCCTACTCTCCTTTGCCTTTTCCGGCTCTTGCACAATTGCTTCCTTTCCTCCCACTCCGATTTAGACCACACGATGCCTTAGGTCTGCCTGTCAATGCATATAAAAATAACCTGTTGCAGGATTTGGGCCTCTGTGCTGACAGCTCAAGGCTTTTCTCAGAGTTTGTGTTTGTTTGCATGCATGTCTGTGTATGTTTGTGTGTTTTAGAGGGAAGAACAGATGCTCTTGTAGCTTCAGGCTTGGTTTTCCCATTCTGGCTACAAACAGATTTGTGATTTATGTTATTGTGCTGTTGTTTTGGCCAAAACTAGACAGGAAGAGGGATGACGGAACAGACGGATGGGGCAGACAAAAGTGTGTGATTGCTCAATTGTGGTTTGGAAAGACCTTCAGCTGTTGATTGCTGGTCCAAGCTTGATCACTGTTGATACACACAGCATCAAAATAACTTAATAATAAATTCTGGTGAATGAATTTAGACCAAATCCAGTGGCGAAGAAACAGATTTTTTTCATTCATTCGAGTGTGGGTTGACTGAGAAAAAAACACATGAAGAAGTTGGGCCAGATTCAACTTTTGGAGAAACACAACTTGATGTCACGCTGTAGTAGCTAATCACATAAACCCGCAATCAGATGCCCATCGGAAGACGCTGACAGGGAGTTAGGAAGAAGAACCTTGTTTACCATGTAGCGTTCATATTCTGCTGTTTGCTGTATACGATAAATGAGGAGCTCATCACTGCCAAGTTGGCATTTCCCAAGCTGTACAACCCTGCCATGAGGGAACACAAGGACATTTATCACCATGCGACTGCTTGCCGTTGCATCCCTCTTCAAGTCAGGATTACTGGTTAGTATTTGGACTTGTGCTATAAGCATCATGGCTAGCAGATGCTGCATGTATTTGGCATTGTGCGTGGCATCAGTAATGATAAGCCCCACATTCTGTTTTGTTACTTTGAGTAAAAGTTACTTTATTAGGTCTGTTGATGTGGGCAGACTATCACCACAGGGCCCACAAGCAGCAAGGCTAGCAGATGTTAGCAGCATGAACTACACAATACACTAACTCTCTCCTCAGAGCCGATATGACAGCAGTAAGCTCAGACACCTCATGCATCCATCTATTTTCTGTAACTGCTTATCCTCATCAGGGTTGCGGGGGCCTGGAGCCTATCTCAGTCGGCATTGGTCGCACACCATGGTCAAGTCGGCAGTTCATCACAGGTTCAGAAACAAACAGCTATTCACTCTTATATTCACAGTTTAGAGTCACAAATTAACCCACGCAGTCACGGGGAGAACATACAACCACAGAAAAGCCCTAGCCGGGGATTGAACCAGGAGCCTTCTTGCTGTGTGGTGACTGTGAACTAACCGCTGTTGCCCACACACAGACAAGAAACACATGACATGATAAAGAAAGTAGAAAAAAGTAGTGTGTGCACACTTGTGCATGTTTGGTTGTTGACTAATAGATTAATAAACGAATAGACTGCCAAATTAATTAGTAGAGGTGATTTATTTTGCCTAGCAGCTGTTGCGCCTATTATGGGACTGTGGTAAAACATTTAAGCCTCTTTGATTGACATCTAAATAGTCCATAGTTGACTGATTTTTATTAACTTTAATACAAACAGCAGCATTTTGTAGCTGCACACTTGCCAGACAATGATTTTTATGTCTGATTTGCTGTGATTACGGGTTTTCCTAACATTCTTGCTAAATTTTCCGATTGCTGCATACTGTATGTCTTGTTGGATATACTCACACTTCGTCTCGCTTGTGGTTACTATTGTAATGGAGTCAACCCTCCGAGCTTTGGTTTCCTGAGCTGCTTTCTAAATAAATTAATTCAAATGGAGCGTGAGAGATGTTTATATAACATGTTTTTGGTGTTTCCATGCTGTGTCTCAACCACAATCAGGATGTCTCTCTGTCTTTCCCAATAAAATATAATGCTACTTCATATTAAGTAAGAATTTTGTAACCTTTTTCTCTCATGTCTATTGCCAGACACCTGCTATAGTGCTCATTGTTATTACAACAGGCTTTGTTGATGTCCCGTAAGCGCCCAGATGGAAATGCTCCATGGCCTCTTGCTGGCTTCTATTCTCTTCCTTCCTACTAGCTCTTGTCACAATCTGCCAAATCTGAGGTACATAGCATCCCCCCACCACACACACACACACACACACCTGATCTTGACTCAAGTTTTGGGAATCTGCAGGACCATGTGGTGGCTTGTTTTTGTTTAAATAGGGTACATGCTTCCAGTAAACCACTGATCTCGGCCCCGGACATCTGGTTGATGGTGGAATTGTCTGTGAAAGCTGGATTTTAAATTAAAGATTGTGTTTTAGTGCAGCCAGAGAAAGGTAGACTTAAAAAACTGAGAAGGGAAATACATCAGTTAAGTTGAGTTTTACAGCAGGCCATGAAGAATATTGTGTTTCAATAAAAACATTATTTTTAGAGCAGCCAGCCACAAACAGCCAGCTGTACCTGGCAGCTCATCATTTACCAAGCCCCGCCTCCCCCTAGTTACTGTTGCTATGACTGTCAAGCTTTATGTTGTAGCACAGTGAATATATAATTTACTAGTTTATAGTTCACTATAAACTCTAAAATTCTTAAAACAATGGGGTATTAGTTTCAGACAGAGATAGACAAAAGTATCCGATTCATTTTTTCACTGGAAAATGCCGATTGTGCTTGTTGAAATTAATGTTTTTGCTGCTAATGATATATTTTATCAGCTATACCTTGCTGGCCAATTAATCTGACATTTTTAAGTTATATTATATTTGACTTATTATTAATTCTTCTAGTCTTATGCGTACATATGAGCCTATACAACGCAAAAGCACTGAGGCTTAAGGCTAAAGCCTCAGACCAACTCAATTTCCATAAGTCCCCATGTTAAAATGTCCAACTTCACAGCAGAAATAAACATGTTTTACAGCCTAACACAAGAAACAGTTTTGGCCTCTAGAACTAATTTACCTGTTCATGACAACTGTACTGAGTCAGAGTTGTTTTGTTTTTTAAACTCAAATTATTTTAAAGGTAAAAGTTATTCAAAATTGTCCTGTGGCCGTTTTGACTGACTGGTGGAAGAGGCAGAACTATCAAGAGGGTGTCAACCATAGCCACAGATTTTGAGTTTCAAAACGGTCTTCAGCATCCTATGGGGATGTCACGCATATGCCGTCCAGTGATCCAGTTGTAACTGGAGATGTTTTTAATGTAATATTGTACCTTAACAAACAAATGCAGTTAGTTATGTACTCCGTGGCATTGGAACACTGAAGGTACTAAGCTAGTTAAATAAGGCACTCTAATGTATGCAAATAGTTGCAGTTTATGTAAAGGCAGACAAAAACACAGTTTAATCTATTCATTACACTTTTGCTCTTTTGCTTTTTGTCGTTGAAAGCTAAAAAAACACCCTGTGCAATTTGTGTGTTTGTATGTAACTGTTGTATATGTTGAGCATCATTTACTACAACCCAGTGCTCCCTGTTTTGTGTTTTTGAGGAACAGTTTATATTTTAGAAGGATTTTGGGTGTGCCAGTGAAGCCTTCTTGAGATATCATACAGTTTATTTAACAATATACAGTATTCAGTCCAAATTTGTGGTCTTCCTGTAGTCCCCCAAGAGCCTCGACTCATCTTTTCATTTTCAGACAGAATAATTGAGTCTCCACCGGCCCACCAGTGGAGATTAGAGGGTAGCCTATATCAGTCTTTCCATCGCTTTGTCTTCATACTGTTCCCACCCTTCCTCCCTTTGGAGTTACAGCTCAGTGCTGCTGGAAACAAGCTCATAGCTGAAGGGGAAAGGAAACCCTTTTCCTCCAATCCAGGCCAATGCTTTCTTCCCAATGGGTGCATAATGGTGATGTGAACAGAGTTAGGAGGCAAGTCGTCCCTTCATTTGCAGAGGGTGTTTAACGTAACGCACATTATCAAGCCTTGAATAAACAATCCCGTGGGAAGGTGGGAGTGTTAATGCTGCAGAGCCCCACAGGAAACACATATGAACTGACACAATAAGCATATGAATTCATCATCAAGCTCTCTCTCAAGTGTCAGATTGCCACTGCTGTCCAAATTAAGACACAGAGGAAAGTTATTGTAACATTTGGTGTTCATACCAATTTATTCTTTCATTACAATTGAAGAAGTTAGTTTAGTTTATTACTTTTAAAAATAGAAAAGTAGTGTAAAAAAGCAACAACTCTGAGCATACTTAGTGTACAAAGTCCTCCAACCGACATAATAGATGTTTTTCTGCTAGATCCAAAACTATAACAAATTCCGATTACAAAAATTTAGGATCAGTTAGGAAAAGGTTGATCACAAATTCTCCACCCAAGGTCTACTTACTTATTACATGCCCGTCCTTGACATTTCTCTCATATCACATGTTCTTTATCAGCAGGTGAAGAGTTTGCTCAGATGTCACTGAACTTACAGCTTATAATGAATCCTGGAAACACCAGGTGACAAAGAGAAGGATCAAATTCATGGTTAAAAGAAACCAAAATAAAACTGATAAGGGACATATAGTGAACAGTGGCCTTGTGTCAAAACTATATGCTTTGTTGACGCAAACATCATTCTCTACCTCCATTGTGGGATTCCCAATGTGCGTATGAATTCCCTTGCTCACACGAAAGCTACAGTACAATCCAACATTCAGTGTATGGTGCACCTTGTAGACTGTATGATTAAAAATGGATTCAGTCTTTATGACCCATAGGTTTCCGAAGAGCCATTGTGAAGCTCAGTGCCATGTCTCTGGCTGTCGACATCTCCCTGCCTCCTGCCTCTGCTGGCTCCCTGTTAATGCAAAGAAGTGGAGTGTGGGTGGAGCTGGGGTGGACTGAATGAAGCTTGAATAATAAAACCATCCGCCTGTGACAGCACCCACCTGTCTCATAACTTAGTTATGTATACCTTTAAGCCCTAATTCAATTTAAACGCATTAGTTAAATATAAAAATTCATCCTTAGTACAGTTGTTATGAACGGTGGACAAAGTCAAGACCAAAACTGTTTTTTGTACATGTTTATTTCTGCATGTTAACATGTTGACTTATGGAGATTGTCTCACTTCTGGAGCCAGCCTCAAGCGGCTGTGTACAGGTACTGCAGTTTGCTGCTCTAAGCCCAGCACATCATGGACATCCATGCAGAGCTGTTGTAATACACCACAAATACAACAATAAAGCAGTCGAGAGCAGAAATTGTTTGAGACAGAGCTATTCTCCAGAGATCTAAAATGTAGTCAGAGTTTTCATTTTTAGATGAGAGTGGGGTTCTCTGGCACAGCGACATAAGCAAATCAGGCCACACATGCAGAATTTGTTAATAAAAAATAATAAAAAAAGATAAAACAACACCAGCGTTACTCTTAGCCTAAAAGGCCAATGACAGAACAAACAGAGCCGACAAAACCACAAAAAAGGGGGATGAGGGCGGAGGAAGGAGAGGTGAAGAGGAGAGGAGGGGAGGTGGAGGAAAGAAAATGTGAGATCAGGCCCAAATCTGTGGGGAAGCGGTAGCTTGGGCCGGACGAGTTCACAGATGTTTTAAAGTGCTAATCTAATCTTTATGCCAGGCCTTCCCCCTCCTCTCTCTTTCTTTCCCCTCTCGCTGTCTCATTTTTTCTTCTTTTCCTCCTTTTACTTTTTTGGAGGGAGGTTGGAAAGCCTGCGGCCTGTGTTAATGCATCTCAGGAGCATCATGTCCTGTACTGCTCAGTGATGGACCCTAGT
Source organism: Larimichthys crocea (assembly GCF_000972845.2). Classification (NCBI taxonomy): domain Eukaryota; kingdom Metazoa; phylum Chordata; class Actinopteri; family Sciaenidae; genus Larimichthys; species Larimichthys crocea. The sequence continues at coordinate 17,232,713 of NC_040017.1, read as the reverse complement.
TATTCATGTGCCTGTTATCAGCCCTGTTTTCAGACTCAGACACATGTGCAATTGCAATGAAGGAATCTGGAACTGAGCAAAAGTATAATGAAAAATAACTTTGTTCAAAGCTGCCTATAAGAAAGGATGAAAGAGAGGTAAAGTAGCAAGAGGGGGGAGATTTGTCTTTTCGTTTTTAAGAATATCACCCATGGTGACCATTAATCAAGTTCAATGACCTTCCTTTTTTTACACTCTGACACCTTATTGGTCCACAGACTGCCTGCTATTCAGGCTCTGCCAAAAATGTGTTGCGTTGGTGTTATATGGCTCTGATACAAGACAAAGAGGGATCACAGTGACCTCTCATTTTAGAGAAACTAAATTTTAGGCCCCACTTTGAATTTTAACAAATTTCCTCCCCGTGTCACTGCCTTCCTTTGTTTTCCCTCCCTTGCATTTTCTGTCTTTCTCCGTCCTATTGAGTGATAGGAGAGAGAGTTTGTCTCAGACGCTGAAATACGCTGAGAGCTCTCTCAGATTAAGAGGTTGTACTTGCACAGAAGTTCTCTCTGCAGCATCTAACAGCAAACCCAAATCCTGTGGTTTAAGCCTGACACGTTAGACATGAAACACCAAGTCACAAAGCCTGGAAATACAGCGAAAGATTAGAAGTATATGTAGAAGTCTGAGAAGAAACAAATCATTGCTCTATAAGAGGACACGAGTTAATCACTTATGGGTTAACGGATCATATCCACATTGTAATTTTCACTATTTTTCACTTCTCCTGGTGATTTATTAGCATCAGTGGATGTGATCCCTCGTTGATGAGCCTGGTGCTTCCTGTGTTATCCCGTGACAGGGCATTCCTACCACTGACTCTGCTGACCACGTAGCACTTTGAATGTGCAAGTCATAAAATACACTATGATGAGTCCAACCTGGCAACCGCCACCAAACCTCCAATCGCTCACATCCTTCACCCCTGCCCCTCTCTCTCTCTCTCTCTCTCTCTGCCTTTTCCTCTGTGTGCTGCTAAACATCTGGAGAAGAGCGATATCCTCGAAGTAAACAGACCAACAGCTGTCCACCAGCTCCTGTCTTTCCCGTCACCATCTCGCTCTTCCTTCATTACTTGTTTCCTTCTTAGATTTCTCTCTCCTTTTCTTCACAGGCGGTGCGACAGTTTCTGTTTCAGTCATCCTGTCTCTCTGTTTGTTATTTATCTGTTGGCTCATCAACAGGTAACCATCCGTGATGGATGTGTTTATGCGGCTGCTGGTCTGAGCCTGACTGATGGAGGACAATGAGGACACAGATTGAGTGATGGTGTCAGTTAAAGGATAATTTTTCTTTGACAGAGGTTAATTAAAGATTTTTTTAAAAAAAAATTAAAATTTACTGCAACTTAAATCCTAATTTTGTAGTTTTGGCATCATATTATTGTTTAAAAAAGTCACAATCAGACAACAGGCACCTGTTTTACAAAGTGCCTCTACGTCTTCTTTGTTTGTTTGATGTAATTAGTAAAATTATGTAAATTTAGTGTACGTTAAATGTTTGCTGGAATAATAAGCATGTAGTTTGACCTGAAATCTGGTTTATTAACCACAATGTCAGGGATGCAATGAAACACATGGCAGCAGTGATACACACATACCAGGTAAAAACTACACCTGTGCAGCTTCACTTTTTTATTCACCTTCAGTTCTCCCTCCAAAATAAAGTAACATGGTTTAAATAATAATCCTATTTAGACTACTGGTTTGTGTACATCCTGTCTGGTCATGTTTCTATACCCTGACAGTGGTTATATTGTGATTAAATTGATGAGTGCTGATAGAAAAGATGGCCCAAACTATGAAAATAAAACCCAAGTCTTGGGTGGAAAGTAGCAAAATATTTTTAATCAAGTACTGTACTTAAGTACAATTTTGAGGTACTGTTACTTAACATGAGTATTTCACTTTTCCATTTTCTACTTCTACTTTTTCTTTTTTTTTAGAGCAAATATTGTACTTTTTACTCCAGCAATAGTTACTAGTTACTTTACAGATTAATATTTACAAATGAAACATATATTTTGACCTGTGATGAACCCTGCCTCTTGCTGAATGCTTCCATGACTCTGATAAGATTGAGCAGTACAGTTTCTAAATTATAATACTACACTCTGACAGTATGTAAAGTAAATAAAATCTGCTCTGCCAGTTGTACTAAAATGCTGCTCATGTGTTAAAGCATCAGTAATAATTTTCCAGTAATACGATATATAATAACATAACTTCCTGGAAAGGGAAAGTATATTTTGCTGTTAATACTTCTATACTTTTGCTTAAGTGAAATCGTGAATGTAGGAATATTGTTTTAACTTTCAGCACTGCCAAGTTCTAGTGAAACAGAAATAAGCTTTAATGATGGCTGTTACAGGTGAATTAAGAGGTAAATGCCTCGAGGAGCAGAGGTGGGATGGTGAGGCCCACAGAGTGCAAATCTTTCCCCGAATCGTCTGCACAGCTCTAATTAAAAAGGAACTTAACTCCAGTGATACATTTCCCTGAACGCATGCCTCAAGTGTCAAAAGCAAATCAGAGAGACGGCAGGAATAGCACAAAGGGAATGAAATGAAATGAATTTCCATTTCAGCGGGGATAGCATCCGCATTGTGAGACACCTGAAAAAACATAATTTTTCAACTTTGGAAAGCAATGGGAGGAGGGAAGAAGAGGATCAAAGCATAAAAGAAGAGACAGACAGACAACAGAAGAGGATTAAAAAGAGTGAGCATTGGATACAGACAGTTCATTCGCTGTTTAAACTGGTATCACTTTATGTATTAAGATGTTACTCGCGGTACTTGCAAACATACATTTTCAGGCAGAGAGATCTGACATAGATGGATTTAGGACAACAGCTGGTTCTTATGCAACCTCTGCACTGCTACATCAAACACACATGCACACAGAGTTGGGGGAAAAGAGACATACGCTTGGAGACACAGCAGCCCTCCCTGACTTCAGGGGTCAGGGTTTTGGCTTGTGACGTGCCTGCTTCCGGTCGGGCCTGCCCAGCGTTTTCAACTTGCTGCACCTGCCTCTCTCTGCGACACAAAGGTCCAGGCTTGCTCGTTCGGGTTTCAGCATGAGTCTGTCTTTGAAGCTTAGAGGCGAAACCCAAGACCCTCGCTATCTGTTTTATATGTTCCAGACTGAAACCACCAACTCAACAGCAGCAGCAGCAGCAGCAGCAGCACACAACTGGTAGATACATCCACATCTGCTACAGTGATTTGGGACACTATCATTTTATTGTGTGACACACTATATGTATCAAACTGCAATTTAGTGTACTTAAGGGGTTAGCATGATTGAAAACTGTTTCTGATGTCCAAAAGGGAATCTTTTACAACCATTAAGGGTCTGTGACCCCGGCAGAATAAGTGATGCCCTGGTACTTCTGCTCCTGGTATATCAATGTCATCTTGGCTTTTATTTATCATTGCTGTTTTAAAAAAACAACTGCAGGCACATATTGTTTATAGCTGTTTGCCAAAGTCACAAATTTCTTAGATATATATATATACATATAAAGCATTTTGGAACAGGCCAACAGGGTTTCCACATTTCTAAGCCTGTCAAAATATGCTTGTGTGTTTTTGTGTGTACACAAATGATCAAATTCAGAGTGCACAGAATCTTCATATTAAAATATAAAAACATATAACTGGTAATCCAAGGCGTGCTTTAGACAGGTATTATTAAAAGTTTCATGTGTACAGTGGGTGGGCTGCACAGTTGACCCAGCAGCGAGTTCAACAGGGAGGTGGAAGTACTGTAGTTTCCATAGACCAGGCTGTCAGTCTGCAGGGGACACCAGGGACAAACGAGGCTGCCTCTGTCTGTGGCTCACCTCAGTTCAAGTCATGAGTGGGTGTGAAGAGTGGACTCTGTCTGCATTGCAGTGAACCAGGTAGCTTGCCAGGGTATGACAGCACTCATAATGCACATTTGTTACTGGATAACGCAGTGATATGATAGTAAATAACTAGGATGTGCTCCGAAGTTGCAGCACTGTTTGCTGACACATTTCAAAGTCTTGACATGGAGAGGTGAACCCTGGTTCATAGATACCGCTGAGGATATTGAAGTCATGTCTGCAGTTTGTCTGGGATTTTGGAGACAGAGTTGAGATTTTTTAAGTGAAATGCACTTTTAGGCCAATAAATAAATCACGTTTTTGGATTTTGCTTTTCTTTAAAATTATAATCCTGGCATTGTGTGGAAGGTGTTGAAAAATAATTTGGATAATAGAGCTGTGAAGTGGGAGAAGTTATTTAGGTCCTTAGACAATATTACGTGACTCATCGTTGGAGCTCTTCTTCTACAGCTTGGATGCACATGAAGTCTTGAGATAAACAACTGCATCACAAAATATTGGTTCTTTGGTAAATACTTAATTATGTATATAAAAAGCAGAGTTTCATAGAGACTACAAGTTCATAAACATCCAACTATCAAGTTTAAATGTCTCCCTAAATGTCCCCCTAAAGATGTGCAGTTTGATTCAGTTTTGCCTTAGGGGTCAATTTTGGATGAATTCAACAACTATGGTGACGTGTTTTGTTCCCAACTGAGAAAGCGTTTTACAATTTGTACCTAAGCTTAATTTCCACAGCAGAGGCTCATGGGTATGTTAATATTTAGCACTACCTGCCACGCCAAACTAATGTATAAAACATAATTTCTTAGAAAAGAAGTTGAAATAAATCAAAGTGGTGGGCGTAGTTCATAAGACCATCCACACGTTTTCCAGGATACTTTTGTGTGTTGAGTAAGATTGAGGAGATCATTAAAAATGAGAGGGGAAATGTCTTTCTGTGTGACCCAATGGACGTCAGAATTTCTAAAATCACGGCTCCGGCTTCACTGTGGACCGTACTCTGTTTGTAATTATATAAGAATCCCTGATAGACAACTCCTTGTGTGAAGAACACTGTGCATTTGTATTCCCAGCTGATCTCCCAGTTCTTATCTGGTGTACATCACCGATAACTCCAGACACCCGGTCAGAAGTTCGGCCATGTGTCCGTGCGGCCCTGTCACTGGGAGCTCCTCCGTAGCTCCTCAACATGATTTATGGACTGAAGGAAGGTGTTCTTCAGGGCTGACTGGGTCAAGGCTGCTGCTACCCAGCCTCAAAGAGACTCTGCACCTGACAAGATAAGCCCTGTGATATCCTGTCTTTGTGCTCCACAACCTCACCCTTATAACCAGAGCACCTGTGAGAGGACGGAGAGAGAGAAAACATGTTTCAAAGATAGACATGAGATAGAGGCAGCGAGCAGCCTTGATGAGGCGAGAGGTCAAAGTGTGATGAGCATTGAGACAATCACAGCAATTTTAGACAAGATAAGTCAGACGACAGTATCTGATCAGTGATATTGTGCTAACATAAACAATTAAACACCTAGCAAGCCCCATAGACTATTCAATGCTACACTAATGTGTGATCGGGTGTCTCTGTCACTGTTCTTGCACTATGTAACATTGTGCAAATACATAACACACTACTATCTATTTCACTGATTTTGGTGAAACTGCATCATGTGTTACGGAGAAAATGTTTCCTGGTTTTCCCTCTGATGTCCTCCAGCTACTCCGCATCAATTCTCTCTGTGATTAAGTGAGTTTTTTGATGGACAGTAGAAGCCAGCCGTTAATATTAGCTCAGGTGCTGACGGGGTGTAGAGCCAGTGTCGTGCCAGAAGTGGAGCTGGGCAACTTAGTTTAGCAGCCTCTATTGATATAATGACAGAGACCAAAGAGCACGTTGACGGAACGAGCTTAAACGAGAAAAGAGTCAATCTGGGACTGACTTTTAGTCATTGGCAAGACCTTCATGAAATAAAAGGGCTGAGAGACAGACGCCAGGCTGCGCTTCTTGCTGTTGGAATAGTAAGTCATATTAGGTGGCTGCTATGTCTTGTGTTGTTACACTAGCTTGATGTTTGGCCGTTGGCAAAATTGTTGACTCGCTAGATTGTGATCATAAGTAATACAATCCTAACCAATACACTTGTACAGCTGTCCATATTTATGACAGTGATATTGCAATATACCAATTTCTACGCGGTGTTACTTTAACTCCTCGTTCAGAGCTTTAATGGTAATTGTTCAGTTCCACACTTTCTTGCAGTATAACATATATATTCTTTATCAGCTTGTTCCAGATCTTGATTGGAGCTATTTACACACAGTGAATATTAAAACCTGAGATGCCAAAACTCATTCTGAATTTCTGTGGGTTTGAACAAACTTTGACTGCATACAGCATACAAGTTTGTAATAACTATCACACCAGCAGAAAGACATTAATGAGAATTTAATGTTGTAATTGGATTTTATTGATGTGGTTTTAGTCCTCATTCCTGTCGGCAATAATAAGAAGCATGAGTCAGAAAATCAGGCAGGCTTTGAACAATCCCCAAATATAATGGTTACATCAATTTGACATATCTGTGAATCTTTTTACAATCCAGTCAGCAGCACATAATAGTGAATAAACTAACAGGACAGGGCCTATCAATATTCACTCCACTCACTTCATCATGAGCGACGAATTGACAGCTCAACACCTGTTTCTAATCTCGATGGTCAGGCTGAAAGCGGTGGAGACTTGGGAGTGAAAACTGTGCGAGGACGGGCAGGTGATTGACAGGCTGAGATAAAAGCTCCAAAAAGAGATTGGAGACGCTGTGATTTGCAAAGGGGATGCTGAAGGATGAGAGAGAGATAGATGAGTCCGGAAAAGTAGAATAAAGGATGGATTGTAGGTGAAAGAGTAAGTAAGCTGAGGTCATGGAGGGGGAAAAAAAAAGGCTAGAGGTTATCACACAACCATTAAGTGAACCACGATGTGTTACAGCCCATGAGATGAAATGCACTGGCACTAACCCAAAGAGATATCTGTAGAGCACCAGAGGCACATACCATCTGTAGATATCGTATGACACATCTTATGTACACGTCTTTATCTGCGTCTTTTGCGCTTCCTTTTCTTAGCTTTTCTCTGTTTTTCTCTTCACACACACACACACACACACACACACACACACACACACACACACACACACACACAGTGTCCTGACAAGTGTTGACAGGTGAAATATGCAGGAGAAGGAAGTTTAGAGAGTTCCAGCTGTATGCAGCGGTTATGGGCAGTTACTTTTCATACTAAAATAGCAGCTTACAGTCCAGCTGTGTGGCAGAATACACAATCTGATCTGTAAACAAAACCGGTACAGGCGGTTCAACAAGATATGCAGGGCTCCATCTTCTTTTAACAAGTGGACGTATAGTGCAGACAATCGCTATCACAACTAAACATCCAACAACAACTCTCCAACACTAAGATGGTCATATTTACTCCTATGACCACTTGGATGTGTTAAAACTGGTAATGCCAGGAGAATATGCAGAAATCCGAAGGATCAGGAGATTCATTTTCATCAGGATAATGCACTCTTTAGAGGAGGTGTTGATGATGTATATGAAAGAGCAACATCAGAAAATATAGCAATTTCTGATTGTCTGCAGTTCTCAAATCAAACCTTAATTTATGGAAACCTGGTAATCCCAAAAAGGAGTAATATATTCCTGGGAAGTAATCTCCCCTTGCAGAATTTGGGTAAAAAAGAGAGGAAAGGTATAGCAGGATATAAAGTTTTTATTCTGATTGTTTACATTCTGAAATATCGTCTGTAACATCCCAGTTGCTGTAGCTGCTTTGTGGCACCTTGATGGGTTTTGTGCATCGCTCGTTTCTGCTCTCAACCTGATGCAAACTTTGGCGTGAAACCAGATCACCCCCTGCCCCTTCTCCTGACAGGTTGTGGTGGGCTTCACTCACCTGTGAGCTGCACTGAGCTGGTCCATCTGGTGGTGGCAGAGAGGGCAGAAACACGCAGGAATGCGGAGGTCAAAGACGCTGCTGAGTTGGTTTGACCCCCGGTTTGAGGAATGATCTGCAGCCACCACACTCCTCTTCATCTACCTTTTCTCTCCCTCTCCCTCTTTGTCTCTCTGCCTCCATGTGCGATATCTTGGATCAGAAACATGTGCACACTCTTCACAGGCAGTTGTGTGAAGTGATACAGTGGCTCATTGGTTTTGGCAGTAAAGATGTGCGGTGGAGATAAGACCTTTCCCCTCGCATTTAAACCTCACTCTCAAACTCACAGCTGTGGGAATATGGAGCTTCTTCTTTAGCTACAGTATCGTATATACAAATCTGTTCAAATCTCTGTGGGACTTTCCTTTTTTCTTCCTGAACATGGCAATAATTCCACTGTAGCCTAAAGAATATATATGAATGCACATATATAAGAGTTTTTTTTAATGTGGTTAAACTCCAAAAATCACATGACAGTCGTGCTGTTTGCTTTGTTTATTAGAGGTATATTGTCAAACATTTTACAAGCTGTTGCTTAAATGTTTCCATTTAGAGAGAAAAATGCAACACTGAAAAACAATTACTAAGCTCAGCAGAGAACACTTTTAAAGCCCCTGTTTAAAAGGCACTAAAGTCCCAGTTTTAATATCAGTCTTCCTTTTTTTTTTTCGTGACACATGCAGACACAACTAGCAAAGACACCTGTTGTTACACACTTCAGTAGCTACAATACATAGAGCTTTCAATTGACTTGTTAGTTGAGCTTTTTTTTTTTTTTTAAAGGCAACACCACTTATGTCTGCTATCATGTGTTGTACACCAAAATGTGTGCAATGATAAGGTGGGAAGTTTAAGTAACACAGACTAGTTAATTCAATACACTGGACATTTGTACGGATGTAAGGCTACCATAACTTACTTCATGTGGACGGCAGGCTTTCAGTTTGCTGTATGCTCCATTGAGTGCAGGTATCTTAAATATTTTCAAGATTAAATACACCATATTGCTGCTATTTAAATACATAATGTGTCTTTTAAGTTAGAATCGCCATTCACTGGAATTATGTATAATCACAAGACAACCATCACTTGGATTTTCTTCACGTCTGCAAAAGGAATGTACAAAAAAAGTCTCTTTTTAAATAATAGTGATAGTAGTACATTCAAACAATAGCATAATAGTTCCTCGGCATTATTGTTGTGGTTTTAAATAGCTTGTCATGTAGGGGTGCTTGTAAGCGACAGTCTGTCATCATATTAACGTTCATAAAAACAGACGCACCCCACTTCTTGGTTCAAATACTGCAGAAACAACACTGTCACACAAGGTTTAGATGCCATGCTAGTGCCATCGTCGTATTTTTTAATGCTGCTGATCATCAGGAAGTCCATCAGAGTCCATCAAGTCCTGCTCCAGACCATAAACCGATGTCGAGTCCGCTACTGCTTATTGCAAACAGCTAAACACATGTGCCTGTCAGACAATCGTGTGAAAGTGAGATGAGTGGCAAACGCTGGATTATAAGATAGACACCTTCTGATGTGGAAGCTTCTCATGAGAGCACAAGTAGCCTGTCAGTTGATGGTGTACACAGCTGCATCATTGCTAAATGGGAAAAAGTAATTCCTGGCAGTTTTGTGTTGGCCATATTTCTGCTTGCACTTCCTTCTTGTCTAATCATTTATCCTGTTGTGTGGCAGATTGTGTCAGTTTCTCTCACTCTTTTTCTTTCTCTTTCGTCTGACCCTTCGTGCTCCTGATCATGATCGTTTAGCTGCTATATGCATTCCCTTATGTTCTCCCTCCTCTCCACTCATCCTTCTTATGCTGCTACATTTGTTTCTATCAATCTCCATGTCTGTTTGCAGTTAGTTGGCCTCTACAGTCTCCTCTTCCCACCATCTGCCTTTTCATGTTTCTGTCTTTTGCCTATTCCCTCGATGCTCCTCCGTACATGTCTGGCTTTCTCTGGGTGAGTTCTCCGGCCCACTACCGGCAGCCGCAGCCCTCAACCACCATGTCTTGGTAATTCTTCAGCACTACTCGGTCTTGAGGATCCAGGTAGAGCAGGGCGATGGGGCTGAGGGAGGTGGGGACGCAGCAGGCCCGGGGCACTGCTCCATTCACAGAGTTTACTAGAGTTTGCACCATGGCATGGCTAGAAGAGTTCATGTGGTCAGCCAGAGGAAAGCGACACTCTCCCAGGCAGAAGAAGGCGTCGTAGCCGCTGGGTGCTATGATCCACTTGTGCCAGCCCACATCGTTAAAATCTACATACAGAGGATGACGGCGGCATCTGTTACGGGAAAGGCGTTTCAGTTTTGCAGCTCGGCCACCATTTCTTTTCACCCTTCCACTTTCGCCCCAACTGACCCCTCCTTTATCACGCCCCCACACTGGCACCGTATACCCTGTTTTTTTGGCCCTTCCCCAGACTTGGTCTCTATTGCGGCCCTTGCTGCTGCTCCTGGACCTCTCTTTTGTCCCTTTTCTTCCTCTCATCCTCTGGCCACCACCGGGGGTCCTCCTACCATGTTTGACTAAGGGCTCTCCTCGCCCGTCATGACTGTAAGTCACCAAGAGGGGTCTCTCCTGGGCCCAGCTGTGCTCGTCCTGACCCACAGACCTACACACTCTCAGGTGTCTCTCTTTGTGTTTCTCTGCCTCCTGCTCCCCTGCAGCAGATGAGAGGCTCTGGTCAGGGAGCGACTTAGTGCTGTTCTCGGGTCTGACCTCCAGGAGGAAGCCTAGGCTGCCACTCCCAGCAAGGGCCTTATGGAAGAGCTCTGTATTTAAGTTAAAAGCCTCCCACAAAGCACTTTCTTTCTGGCTGTGGAGGCCAGTGGTGAGTAACCTTGTCTCCAGAAGGGTGGGCTCAGGGTCCTCAGAGAGGTATATGTTTAGTCTGTGAGCTCCAGGACCCAAGGAGGCTCTGTCACTACGGAGGAGCCGAAGCTCAGCGGAGAGCACCCTCTCATCCTCAGGGATGGAGGAAATATTGAAGGCGATGTGCACCCTCTTATGATCCTCTGTTATGGGACTGTCTCCAAGGGGCTCTAAGAGAAAGGGGAAGAGAGACAAGAGGGAACAGGAGTTTAGTGTGGTTTATACTTAATTTACGCTCAACAAGACACAAACAGATGCTAGCGACATTAGTTGGATTTGATTGTTCTTGAAGCAGGAAAACTGCAAGTTATCTACCTGGCCGAGAGTTTGTTTGTTTTTTGTATGCATGATGTATACTGTGTGTCAATCAGTTTTAATATTTTGATTAATTAAAGGACATGGTTAGTTTTGTGGGCATGTCTTGTCTGTTGTGAATCCCCTACTCTAGGAACACCAGATTTTTCTCCCATCAAAGTATTAATAACATTAAAAGCAGTGGAAAGAAAGACATTTCTTGCCAAGAACTCTTTAATTTCAGACTCGTAAGCAGTCAGTCGTTCCTACACCAGTATGCATTCAGTGATTTAAAATCTGCTTCATCTGCCAAAATCTAGTTTTAAGAATATATCAGCCTATATTCCTAAGAGAAGGTGACTGTGAATGTGCATAGAGGGCAGTGGGTGGCAGGGGATCAGTGGGGCCTCAACAGCAAATTTTTGCCTGGGGTCCCCTAAAAGATGAATCCAGCCATGATCACAGTGTGAGATGCTCTCACACGTGTTTTTCAATGAATGCTTTAGGATTGTGACAGCTCATCTTATCTTTGTGTCACAGATATATCTTAAATAGTGAGTCACATCGGCTACTCTAATCAATTGGATCTTTATACTTCATCTGTTCATCTGTAAAATAATTCCACAGCAATCCATAAACAGCTTCCCTGAACTGTAATTTTACAGCCAATAAAGTAGGTTAACAGCATGGCATCGTGAAGTGTTAGAGAGCTTACCATTGTGGTGAAAGCTGCGTACGGTGTTAGCCTGCTGGATGTGCTGGCTGGGGAAGCTAAATGAGGGGTCCTCCACTAGATGGTACTGCTGCTGGTGGAAGCGGTAAAGATCCAGGAGGTACCGAGGCACCGGCACTCCAGGTCGAGGGTCTGGCTGCGACTCCAGGCCCAGCCGGCTCAGGAGGAGACTCTGGATGGTCTGAGCCAGACTGGGCTTTAGGAGGGAACCGGCTAGTGGGGGCGACAAGGAGGAAGGCGTGGGCGACACCCTGCCATGGTCGATCTTGCTGGTGTCTCCACCCTGGCGACCAGACGAGGCTTGAGGTAGCAGCAGGACCATGAGGAGCAGGAGGTTAGCAGGGAACATGGTGGGCCTGGAGAGTATGGAGAAATGAGGGGAGGACAGGTGTGGTGAAGGAAAGAAGAGAGGTAAATAGAAGAACAGGTGGAGCAATCTAAACACAAACATGTGAAAGCAGGCTGTGGAGCACGCGTCAGTGGTGCTTTGAATTTACGCGTTGGTGCAAAATATGTGTTTTATACAGGAGCAATGTAAATCATATGACATGATGACACAATATAAACTATTGGTTGAGAGATCTGCAAAAGAGATGCTCCTGGACTCTGTATATCATGCTTATGTCTTCTCCTTCCTGGACACACTAGTTTCTCATTAGTCTTCAGCCTTCATGTGGGCATATGTTCAAGAAATTTACTGTCCAAATATCCATGCGAAGTTGTTTGCTTGTTACTCCTGGCTGTAGAAACGGTGCCACTTTGTTTTTTTTCTGTTAATTTATGATGAACTTCTTACCCACAAGGCCCATATATCTCATCAGACACTTAAGCAAGAGCAATTAAACAGTCTCTATCTGTAATTTAATCATACTGTGTGTTTGTGTGTGAAAGAGGCCACAGTGCTGTGTATGAAAGGCATCCAGCATTAATCAAAGGCTGTGGACTCTAGAGACATGTAATGGAGTTGTAGAGGCCTGTCACAGTGACAGATAACTAGATGTTTTTCTTCTCTCTTCCTTTTCAGATTACTGGATTAAACATTCAGTAACTTTCTGCACGAGTTAGTGGTGAAGACAGAAATCTTTTCATTTCAAGTCTAAATTAAATCGACACACACAGCCCTGATTACTGATATAAACAAACCTTCGACAAACCCTCAGCAAACATTTATAACTACGATGGAGTTGTTGTCCAAAGATGATCGTCTTGTTGATGAAAACTCTTGTTTACATTTGTAATATTTATGTTCAAAAGCATTATACTGCACCAATGATTGCTCTTTGACTTTGGACTCCTGCAGGTCAGGACAATAATTGTTGATAGGGGAATATGAACATAATGCAGTGTATTTTTTGGAAAGTCACAATATGACTTGATGAGCTGTGCATGCATTTAAATGCAATATGTTGGCATTAATTTAAAAAATATATTCGTAAAAGGTTTGTAAATATGTGCAAAGGAGTCACAGGATTGCGTGTGCAGTAGAACTTGTGTCTGTAATGCAAAGTCTTGTTTCACTGTCATAATCTGCAGAGGAAAAATGAAAATGAAAACTAAGGAGACACAAGAGATGGACGATCTGGTTTCATCAGTGTTTTGTGTGAGGATGATAATGGCCTGTTATTGAAAAAGTTAAAATTGAGTTTCGCTGTGCATGCAGTGCAACTAATCCATGTCTTTAATAAACTTTTGTGATTTGCATTGCATTTGGGGCCTCTTGAACCCCAATTGGTTACCTAAAAATCTTTTCCAGAGAGAAATGTAGCAGAAGTCTTTAAGTTTTCCCTTCACGATGAAGCTGAAGCAGATTCATTTTCATATCCCGTCATTGCCCGCACCATTAATTCTGACAGCAACAGTGCTCCTTCATGCTAAACCTGATCGTGCTTGGAGCGTTAAACCTCAGCTGACTCAAAACGAGTGATCAGCTCATTTCTCTCTCTCTCCGTGACTTTTCAAATTACGGGAACACGATCACAGACAGAGGTCACGCAATTACCAACTACGCCCCGGCTGACACCCTCTGTAGTGCAGGTGTTAATAACTGAGCAGGTAGTTAGAAACCAGCAAGTTAACGGCCCTCTTGACCCAGAGAGGTCGAGGTGAGGTGTAAAAAGGTCAGAGCAAAAGATTAGAAGAAGAAGACTGAACTGAACTGCAAATGAACTGCTACACAATAGAGTAGAATAAAATTTTATCACGTATCCGTTGTCGCTATGGCTGACTTGACAGGTATGAATGCACATATCCCTGACTCTATGTATGTAGTTATCTCTTTCCTTGTCCAAGCTCTCACATATCTCTCCTCTATCTCCTTATCTCGTCTTTTTAGGGACAGAGAATTGATTAACAGCGTGATAACAGAGGAGTTTATGGCTGAGCGAACACATAATGACACTGTAATGAGTGCTAATCTTACCACGCAGTCAGAAAAAAAGGTTAAAAGGAGGTCACAGGTGTGAAGGTGTGCATATTTTTTTGCGTGTGTGGTTGTGTATATGTCGTTCATGTCGTACGTGGTTCAAAGGGCAGGCCTGGGAAAATAAGCCACCTCCAAGCGTGGGATTGTTTCTAGCTATCCATTAAACTCTCGCAGCCCCACCCAAGGCTGTTTCACCTGAGGCAACGCAGCAGAGGACAATTACAGATTAGACACTCGAAGTGGACAGCCTCTCCCATATACTGTGGAGGCTTGTAAAGCAGATTAAGGACAACAACACCACCTCTCTCCTGTACTTTCCTCACCTACAAAACCACCCAGGTGACTCTGAAGGTTCAAAGGTTCAGTCCTCACACAACAGGGTGTGTCAAAGCCTGTGCGAGGCCGAGAAACACAGACGAAAAGGGAGAAGGAGGTTGTGAGCCAGCTTGCCCTACATCACTTTGACACACATACATGTTCTCCCTAGGTGTCTGTGTTGTGACTGGTTGTATCTAATTTAAACCGAACAAAGAGGATCCAGGCCTAATTTAGCATCTTTATGTGTCATGTGCATGAAGGTGCCACCCACCGTGGATGTCAACTCATTCCAGTTATTCCAAAAGCGACATTTTTATTATTACACCTCCCCCAGTTCCTCCTTTTATGTCTGACTATCCCTGCCTCCCTGTACTCTTTTTATTCTTTCTCTCTCTGACATGAACATGGACTAATCAAATGTTCTTGGGGGATAAAGGAGGAGAGCTGTACGATGAATGGGTCAGGGATAAGGTGAGGTGAAGGGTTGGGGTTCAGCAGCAGTGTTTGTGCATCTTTTCCCTCAGTGCACGCTTACAGCTCGGCCTATTAGACATATTAGATGTGACCTGACCTCCCTAGCAGACAGTAGCGTGACCCTGGCGTACGGCGGGCGAGTGTCGTCGCCGCCTTGCCCCGTGTCTTTTTGAACTCGCTGATTAAAACCTCTGACCTCTGACATCCGTTTCTGACTCCTGCTTTTGTTGTGTTTCTATCTCTTCCTCTCTTTTATCTGTTTATTTCAAACCATGCTCCCTTTCCCCTTCCTCTTCCCTCTTTGCAATCCTTGAACTTTGTCCTCTATGTCAACATACAGTATGTATGTAATTCTATTTGCTCCATTATATTTGTCAGCCTTTTGTTAAAAATATCTGTTTTTATGCTATCTCTGCATCACCTTCCCATTCCCTATCTCCCTTTCCTTCACTCTCAGTAATGTTGCACTTTTTTCCTAGCCCTTAAATGAATGGTGTTTTTGCGGAAGAGTGTGGCGGGCTGTTGCCGGGCCAGAGGGCCGGAGTGTCACAGCAGCCGGCTGATTTATCCACCGCCGCTGTCTTCATGTTACGCCTGGTCCCTCAACTTTCCCTTCCTGTTGTTCTTCCCGTGTTTCTTTTCCCAAATTCCTCCTCTCATTCTCCCTGATCCCCCCCCCCCTTCCAGTTCTCATTTTTCTATGCAGCCGTCTCATTCTTCCAGAACATGATACTTGCAGCATACATGCCACAGGGTTAATTTCCTCGCTCTGAGCTTACTCAAATACTCAAAAATATGTCATGTCGGACGGCCTCTTGAGCCCGAAAATATGATGTACAGTGCACATATACACACCTGAGAACACTTCTGAGGATACATCTGTATTCACTGCTGCTCTCTTTCCACAGCGGCCCTCGCACTGTGCCATATAAACTGTGCATGCATGCTACAGTCTATATAATTAACTGTGAGGTTATGACTGCACAGTACACCCCATGCTTAACTAGTCATTAATGCACCACTTTGAGCTGTGGAATTAATATATAATGGGGGTGGAGAAAAATGTCCAAAACAGTTGCTAGTTGGAGTCGTGGTTTTACTCTCTGAGGCGTGACAGATGAAATCATTAGAACAATATTCCAGGTAGGCTGCTGTGTGGTTTTATTGGACTCTATTAGAACAGCTCTCTAATTCATCCCAGCTGGACCGATTAGCTGGCTAATGACCTAGACGTCAAACACACACACACACACACATACACACACATGCGTGCATGTGTCCATGCTAAGAACAGTATGAGTTTAAACACATCTTTAACTTCCAGGCGGAGTGAGCACTAACACGTACGCAGAAACACACGCCAAGATGCGTAACTGTGAATGAGCTGGATTTGAAGCAGTTGTAGATCTTCCCTACTTCCACAACATAATTGCAACATAATTGCAACCTGCTCTACCTGAATGATTAGGTATCACACTCACTCTGTTTCAGTTCATTTGCATGAGCATGAGCAGAGCAGATCAACAGGTTGCCCCCTCCACCCCCCCGGCATATCTACTCTTCTGTCTTAGCCTGGGATACCCGGAGGTCTCAGCAGTGTCACAAGTGCATTGTGGTTAGCAGGAGGGCCCACTGAGGCACAACACTGCACAAACATGAAATTAAATACTGACATATCTGAGCCATGACTGCTGAAAGCTCAGAGGCTGCTCTCATCATGTGTCTGACAGCTAAACCGATGTGAAATACAGAACAAAAACACACCTCTGCTTTTCACATTAAAGCTGCTGCTCGTTAACACTGAGGGCCAATTCATACTGTGTACGTTGCAGCGGTGCTGAGTTACGTTATGCTCTTTGAACTCATAATGGGCACATTATTCTCAGACAAGTTGCTCACCGGACAAGATTTTGATTGAGCAACACAGTTTGCCAGCAGTGTATGCATGTGCATGAGTGTGTGTTGGTGTGTGTATGTGTGTGTGTTGTTCCCTAGAGTGACTAATGGTTTCAGCAGCACAGTTCCTGTGGCCTGTGGCTTGACAGACATACAGATGTGTGTGTGTGTGTGTGTGTGTGTGTGAGAGAGAGAAAGGGATGTAGTACTCACGTCCAGGTGTGGTGAGATGTATGCAGAGTCCATGGTTTATCCTTGAGCTCCAGTGTTACGATCCCTCGGCTCTCGCTCCCGCTCCTTTGGACAGAATGGACAAAGTGGACTATTTATCTATTTTTCTCTTGTCTTCTCTCTCTCTCTTTTTATTTTTTATTTTTATTTTTTACCTCTCTCAAGGTAACCAGTGCCTGTCTCTCCTATGTCTCCTATCTAAATGGACTGTATGTAATGCTGCTCTTTCCATGTTTTCCTCCCCTCTCTGTGCTCCCTCGCTCAGCTTCTCATCCTGTTGTCAGTGTCAGATAAGCAAACTCTTAAAAACATCCACCGGCTTCCCCTCTGACTGCCTGCCTGCCTGCTTGACTGCCTGCCTGCCTGACCTCTGCTAGTAGCCAACTCCCTTTCTCTGCCGCCTGCACTTCCACCCTTGGTTGTTTAAAACACACTGGGATCGCTGCTGTGCATGGAAGCTGCAGGAGGAAACTGACTTCTGTCTGTCTGTCTGTCTGTACTGTATCACCGGCAACAACTCTCTCTTGCTCCTAAACCTCCTTACTATGTCTCTCTCCCTTCCTCTTCACTCTGTTCCTCCCTTTTGTATCTCCTCCCCTTTCCCTCTCTCTCTCTCTCTCTCTCTCTCTCTCTCTCTCTCTCTCTCTCTCTCTCTCTGTGTCTCTCCCACACACACACTTTTTCTTGCTTTTTTTCTATGTTAAACTAAGTGCCCAGCTGGTAAACTCAACTTAACTATAATTGACTTTCCTGGCCACTAAGATCCTCCCAAATATAGTGATGTCACTAACACACGGTACATTCACAGTCTCTCTCTCTCTCTCTCTCTCTCTCTCTCTCTCTCTCACACACACACACACACACACACACGCATATACACACATACAGACAAGCAGAGAAACATGAGTACAAACACACAAACACATGATTACACTACAATGAAACACTCAAACAGACATCATGCACACACACACATACACAGACACACAGAGACACACACTCACACACACACACACCTGTGTGGGAGACCTGTTCCAGATAACCCCCGAGGTCAGCACACAGAAGCACAGACTGATTATTTACCACATGTCCTCCTTTAACAAACTCACCTGCTGCTTTTCGTTGGCACCATTTTACGTTTCGGCCAACATGCTTTGCAGACTCTCTCTCCGTCATTATAAATACGGGGCCCCATAAGAGCAAACAGATGCAGTTACAAGACAAAAGTATGAATGGATGACTCATAACAGCTTCCATGAAGTCACCTCAGTTGCGTTTTGTGATTGGATGGAAGTAAAAGAAAAAAAAAAAAGAAGCTGTACTTCTCCACTACGGGTTGAAGCAAGGTGCATCCGTCCTTCCAGCACAGAGCGGGTGATGGGGTGAATTTGTATTCATGGGGTGGGCCCATGAGAAAACGTCTCTTTAGGATGCATCGTCTCACATATTAGATCTCATCTGGAGAATCGCTTGCCCACGTCCCTCTGCTCCTCCTCTCTGTCCCCTCCACTTGCTCTTCCCGTCTACTCTCATACAAACACAGAAAAAACACTCATCCACAGACCTCATTCATCCCAAGGCTGAGTAATTGTCCCAACGCAGAACAACTTTACACACCAACACACGCTCGCTCTGCTCTTGAAACACACATACAATTTTTCCAAAAGAAATTGTGTGTGTGACAGACTGGCTGACATCACATTAAGACACTTTTTTAAAATTATATGTTGAAAGTGTCCATTTGTACATTTTTACACATTCTCCTGTGATGTAAACAGCTGGATCCAAACTGAACTAAAACACCTTATCCATAGACAAGTTAATAAAATCATTAATATATCGTCTGCGTCCTCTAGCTCCAGCTGACTTTGACCTTTGACCTCCATGAGAACGGATTTAAAGGTCTGGTATGGGGGATTTGGTGACATCTAGTGGTGAGGCTGCAGATGGCAACCAACTGAATACTGCTTACCTTTCAAGCATGGAGGAACTACGGTGGCTGCAACACATGCAAAAATCACTAACACCCTATCTGGAGCCAGTGTTCAGTTGCTACTGTAGAAACAGACTCTGTACAGAGTCTGAAAGGCTGATTTAAGTTAACAAAAACACTAATACACTAATTAACATACTTCTGAATATTATATATTTTATTTTTGTCAATACACAGTGGACATTTAAGTAATAACAGAATATTTCCTTTTGTACCACAGTAGATTAAACGTTTTCTCTAGACATAATTTTACTTTCTAAAACCACAAATCATCAGTTTGACATTATGGAACAACACAATACAACACTGATTACTGATCTTTAGAGGTGAAGGCATATTTTTGAACTTTGGCCAGTGCTAATCAGCTCTACTCTCTGACTTCATAACACTCAGACATAATAATGATATCGAAGCATTCCTTTAAGTGAGCCTGAAGTTAGAAAGATCCATTTTCTGTTATATTCATTGTAGGTCACTCTGAAAATGCTGTCAGCTACACTCAGAAAGCTGATTCTAATCCATTAGCCCGATTATAAATCCTGTCTATTTTCAATTCTGATTAATCTAATTTCCTGTGCCTTCTGTTTTAGTCAGCTTTCTCTTCCAAAGCACATTTTCTTTTTCCACTTTCTCTTTTCTCTTTCTGTCATTAGAGGAATCACAGGTGGGCCATGAAGCCATTAAGCCCCAACCCTGAGTCTCGCCCTCTGGGTTTCTAGCCTGGCATATCAACAATCTCCATTGGATCGTCTTTTCATCCCCATACCACTCCACATTATCTGTCACTCCAGTTAAGTAATCTGTTTACTAAAATGCTGTGAAAAAAAACCATACACTTAACTTTTAAATTAATTTATTTCCTTCCAGGCAGCCTTTTAGTTAATTTCAGTATGCAACAAAAATCAAATTGCAGACTCAAACCTTGCTAGAAACAGGTAATCCATCACTGTGTTGTGAGCAGGCGCTGTCTTGAAACTATTCCTTATTGGAAGGAAACCGTTCGTCTGGTATTTGAGTGTCAAAAAACAAGCTTGAATTACACTATTTTGTCCAAGGAGGTAAAACCCAAAAGACAAACAGTTAGCACAAACATAGACAGTGGATTTGTGTTGTTGTAGATGCTGCAGAGCTTGAATGAACCACCAGGGAGAGTTTTACAGTAATTATGGTGCCTGTTTGCAGCTGCATTATCATGATAACATAAAATAATAAATGCAATATAATGCTTACTGTGAAGGATTGCGTAACTCTAGCAAGTTGTTTTTGTGAGTCGAAGCCAACAGCTGCCTGGAAGGTAATAAAATCTGTTTAGAAGATATAGTCAGCGGAAATGTTAAATATACACAATTTTTAGAAAGCTCACAGACCCACAGGTGGGCCAGACATTCGTGTTTAGCAGCCAAACTCTACAGATAGCAAATATCTCAGGTTAAATCTGCAGGAAACATGTTTGCAGAAGTTATCCAGAAATCGCTGCAT
The DNA here is from genome assembly GCF_000972845.2 of Larimichthys crocea. Taxonomy (NCBI): domain Eukaryota; kingdom Metazoa; phylum Chordata; class Actinopteri; family Sciaenidae; genus Larimichthys; species Larimichthys crocea. Next base: position 17,212,054 of record NC_040017.1, on the reverse strand, counting down.
CCATCTTATATCAGGAACAAGCTGATCAGGAGGATATAAGACAGTGGATTAGCCTATAGGATGATTTTTCTAACCTTAAAGCAATAAAAAAAGGGCCTTTAAAGTATGAGATGTATGAGAATTTGTTCTATAAAAAAGCCCTATAGATATTCAGGGTTCAGACATCGTAACTGAGCCACAGCTCTGGCTTCAACAAGTGCCTTCTCCAAATGAGCAGTAATTCCAGCCTCCAGGTTTCCCATCCTCTGGAAAAGCCGTCGGCCGCCTGTCCCGCTGACTTCCGACGGGGGTGGAGAGAAACTTTTAAAGTAATACCTCACCGCCCTCTTAACAAGCCATCCATCCGTCCTGCATCCCAGTGTTCCCACCTCCATACCGCTCCATCCCTCCATGGACACAGAGAGCAAGGCCTCGCATGAAGGGGAGGAGGAGGCGGAGGTGGAGGAGGAGGAGGTTTGGACTTATTCCCTGTTCAACAAACTCTATTTTTCTTTTTTTTTTCTCTTTCAGCAGGTTGTCATGCATATCAACTCACAGTTGTCAGTCATTCAGTGTTGGTGGGAAGGACAGCAGTAAATCTGGATAGAAAGGTGACTTGGCCTCATAGCAAGAGCAGTAACAGCTATAAACATACACACCCGCCCACTCAAGTGTGTGTTTGTGTGTTAAGTAAATACTTCCAAGGTGATAATATGGGAATTTATGAGGCTCTTTATCCCCTTCAGTAAATGGCCCAGCAATCCACATTATCCGTGCTCAACACAGCTGACTGTTGATTGACATTTAAAGTTAAATAACTGTTAAAAAATATGTCAAGTTCACAATTATTAATGTCTCGAGACTCAGATATTTATGTGTGAAAATCATCTGTCACTTGAATAGTGACACTATAGCTGTTGTGAGTGGAGGTACCAATAAAACTCCTCACGCCTTTAGCTGTTTTTGAGAAAAACATGCGCACATGTCGCAATTTAAACCTCGTCAGAGAAATCTTCATATTATAAATCATTTGCAGTTATAATGGCTCTGATCCGACACAGTGAAGAAATAAATGCTGAAGCAGAACTGATGGAGCAAAGGTAAAGTTTACTCATCCTCTGAAGGGGCAGGTGGAGGTGGAGCGCAGGTGATGAACGCAATAGCTACTGTTGGGAATGCCAGAGAGATGTTAATATTAATAATTCCGGCCAGCAGGTGTCTGATAAACTATATTACTCTTTCTTTTTTAAAATCTCAAATTCTCAATCAACAATCAAATGTGTATGTAAAAGGGCTCACTCAGAGTGATGGACTCACAGAAAATGATCCCTTGTGTCTGAAGTTCGCCTTCAGCGCTACAGTTTTAATGTACTTTAGCTCTATCTTTGTGTTTTTTGGCTGACAACTTTACTGTTTTGGTTTCCTCTCATTGCTCTGTGTCATTTTTTGCAGCAGCAGCTGTTTTCAGGAATAAAAAAAAAAGCTACCTGCCAAGCACCAAACAACTGACAAATACAGTAAGCGACTAGCTAATGATAGAAGTGGAACATTTATCAGCCAGATATTTCCCTCTGGAGTTGAAAAAAAATGCAACAAAAAAAGATCTACAGTACATTTTCAGGTGGCGAGAAACAACTCATTATGAATTTTAGTGCAAAAACAGAAAACTGTTGACATATTAACTTTAAAAAGGACTGCCACAGCTTTCAGTCAAATACAGACAGATCCGGTCCTGTAGGTTTAAAAAGACTGTGACTGTTAAAAGTTTTGTCCTGTGGTTCAATTTCATGTTGACATGCCTATGGACTTCACTTGATTTCCAATAGTGCATAACCAAAAATGATAAAATGTTTAAATCTGCTTCAGTTTAAATGAATGGGGCCACACTCACTGCAGCTGGAAAGTGTTGTAAAGTCACATCTTTCTCTGAGTAATCATCCCCAGCTATTAAATCACTGAATGTAAACCTGTGTGAAAGGGAAAATCTCTTCACTTTGAACCATGGAAGCAGTTAAAATTAATGAATCTGATTATTTACTGTACCACTGAGTGTTGTGAGCATGTAAAGGTTTCTTTGGAGAGCAACAAATACTGAGCAATGAGCGCCGCCGCTGTTATGAAAATGAAACCAGTGAAGTGACAGTGATAAAGATCAACCTAATGTGAAGTGTTGTTTTGGAACTTATGGACACAATGGAGCTTAATGACTCGGTCGTCTAACGTATTTTTCCAAAATAAAATTTTCCTGAGAAGAGCACGTCACGGAGCAGAGTGAGTCATGAGAGAAAAGCTTCACGGCCCCAAAAATAAGCAAAGATTGATGTTCAAACACTTAACGTGATCGATGCCTCACGAGAAAAACAGCCTGAATGACAAACATGAAAAGCTGGAGAGTAATTTCTGTGATGACCTTACATTTACCTTCATTGTGCGTATGTAATGAAGTTACATTGTTTTGCCTTTGAAGTGCAGCGATGAAACTTTATAGACTTCACGGAAAAAAAGATGTAAACTGTTGCTCATACTCTGTTTTGTCTGAGTATGCACTTTGGATTCTTCATCATTAACTTATATTAGTCAAATTTTAAATGCAAACAGCTTGATAACCCAATGAGAAGACTGAAAACGACTGGAGGGTTTACGTGGTTTAAGATGTTTAGTTGAATTATTTTCTTTGTACCATTCCAGATTCAGATTTATTGACTCAAGGCTGTGCATGTACAAACATATATACATATAGAAAATAACAAAACAAAGGCATCAACAGGAGTGATGCGCTCATTTATATTCGGCTTGTCTATGTAGGTCTGACTGATATAATAATAAAAAAAAGTGTTACCTCTGTTACCTCTGAGTATAAAGTAGTATAAAGTTACCAGAGCTGCTTGTCAGATGCTTAAAAAGCTTCAGAAACTCTTCTAACCACACACTGTTCCAACATCAGATTAGGTTTGGCCTTTTTTGAGGGACTGTCTCAAAAAATGTGCACCACCACCCCCCCACTAGTTACTCTGTGTTCCAGTGTGATCTTTCAGAAAAAAACTATAAAAACATATTTCTGACACGGTGAGACAACACATAGTTTTGTTTGAGCATAACCCGACCCTGAGTATACTAAGACTGTCAACAATTAAATTCCACTTATTTCACAAGTTCGGACCATAGACAGTATAAAATATGTTTCTGTGACGTCACCCACAGGTTTCTGAAGAGCTGTGGTGAAGCTCAAAGTGTGGTGGCACTGGGCGTCTTGGCAGTACTGCCTTTTCCACCTTCTGACCAAACCAAAAAAATGGACAAAGTCAAAACTGAAGGACACCTGGGCGCTCAAATATGATACCTGTAATTGCATCTACCTGTCAATCAAAGCACCCACGCTGTTAGTTAAGCATAAATTTAAGCTTTAATATAATTTGAACAGACGAGACAACACCAATTTCTGCAGCGATGGAATGCCAACCAGACAAAAGTTGATGACTGCACTGTTTTATTTGCACAGTCAAACACAAGAGTTTAGTAACGAGATGAACAGAGCCCGATGATGAATATAAACAGGTAGTGTATGTGCTGGAGCTGAACCAGTAAGCATTGAGTATATAAGAGACATAGCAACATGATGAGAAGTGTTTAGATTGCTTCCAGTAAATACTTAGACACTCTTTGCTGTTTTTAGACATTGAGTGGGCCTTAGAGGGGAATGACACTGCAAAAAAAAAAAAAAAAAAAAAAAAAAAAAAAGAGAAGAAGGATGATTTGTGAGTGTTGCGTGCTGGGAAGGACAAATGGATGTCAGAAGGAGGAGAGGAGAGAAAGGAGAGGGAGACAAAGACGAGATTTCATTAGATGTTAACATGAAGGAGTCCACTCTGCTGAAATGACCACACATCCTACATGAGGGTACACACACACACACACACACACTGACAGACTATACACAGACACAGTCACACAAACAGGGTCTGACGTTTTTCATTCATCGGCGAGGAATTCCAGTGAGTTTTTGCAGTGATAAGATTTCATTCCTTCAGACTGAGGTCACTGTTTCTGGAGGCAGATGTGGGGAATAAATGTGTGTGTACCTCATGCCCTCCTTTGCCGCCCACTGAGTCACTAAAAACCACCTCTCTCTCTCCTCCGTTTCACCAGAAAGACAACAGAAGTCATGGTTATCAAGTGGAAACCGAAAAATGAATCAATGTCTGACTCCTCCAGAGAGTATTGAAGTGTCCTGTAAGTGCTCTGAACCATTAACTGTTCTTGATGAGCAGGCTGGCACCTTGCATGGCAGCGTCTGCCATCTGAGTGTGGATGGGTGAATGTTGGCATGTGTTCTAAAATACTCTCAGTGGTCGGTAGAATAGAAAAGGAACATATAAACGCCATTAATTTCAAATAATCTCATCCCTATGTGTATGTAGGAGACAAAGAGGGGGCACGGTGGTGCCATGGTTAGAATTCACAGCAAAAGGTTCTTGGTTAAAACTCTGGGTACTCAGTCTAAAGACATTCAGTGTAAACCTGTCTCTAGCCCAAAGTGGTTAATATTTTTTAAAACACTTATTTTAACCAAGCGGCAACCTCAGTGGCTATGAGGTGAAACCAATGCAGAAGCGCCGAAACTGCAGTTCCTCTAACAGCCACTTGAGCCTGGCTACAAAATGAGTCAGTCTCCATAAGCCCCCATATTAAAATGTGCAATGTTTTTTTTTTTTTTTACAGAAACATAAACATTTATTTAAACGTTTACAGCCTGGTACAAAAAACAGTGATAGCTAATTCCTACGTTCATGACAATTGTACTGAGCCAGGTTTTTTTTTAACTCACTCGTTGACATTTTATTAAGGCTTAAAATTAATTAATAGCATGGCCGGGTTGATTGACAGGTAGGTGCTGTTACAGGTGGCTTGTCTGAGCACCCAGGTGTCATTCAGCTTGCCTCAGATCTGCTGCTTTGCTGATTTTTAGATTAGCTGGGAGGCAGAAGAAGAAGGACTACCAGCATGGCAGCGGCCTGCACCACCATGCTCTGAGCTTCACAATGGCTCTTCAGAAACCTGTGGGTGACCTTACAGATATGCTGTCAATTCTTTACTGTGAGTGCTTTTAATATGTGTGTGTGTAAGGTGTAAGATAAATGTGTCTGATTGGCTATTACTGCTCTGAGGAGTGAGTAATCATGATCACTCGAGCGCTCACTCCTACACTCTTGATTAATGTGTTTATAAATGTAAGTGTAATTCTCAGAGGTTTTATAAATAGTTTCTTTTCACTACCCAAAAATGATAAAACTACTAAAGCAGCTGCAGAACTTCACGAGAAGAAGAAGGAGAAGTTCATAAGAATACTTTATTTTCTGATCAGTAGTGAACATTCCTGGAAACAGTTATGTAATTTGGTCCTTATTAGTGAAAATAGACAGTGCTCAAGTGGTACATTTCCAGTTCATTTTTAGAGTAACCTTGGATCCTTAGGTCAGCCGCATACACAAATGTCAACTTTGTCTCCAGGCAAGCAAACAATTAAACATATACAGAAAAAAGCACATACCATTCACAAAGGTATTACAGAAGCATTACCGAAATGTGGTTTAGCTACTGCGTTAGAGAGAGCAGGAATCATAACCTTATGGAGGGAAACTGGAATGGTAATACAGATATAGATTGATGCATCACAAGAACATAACACTAAATCAAAAACCATAAATATGAGAGCAAACACAAAGTAAATGTGTATAAATACAAAAAATGGAATGGAAAGCAAAGGAAAACAGGAAGTTTCACGGTCTCACTCCTCCTCCAGAGTACATTTCAGTCATATTGTGTTTGCAGATGCTAAAGACAAGGTCATTGAAGAGGCAGAGATATCTGTGTGTGTGTGTGTGTGTGTGTGTGTGTGTGTGTGTGTGTGTGTGTGTGTGTGTGTGAGAGAGAGAGAGAGAGAGAGAGAGAGAAAGAGAGAGAGAGAGAGAGAGAGAGAGAGAGAGAGAGAGAGCATCCCATAAGCTGGGATGCATTCATTATCTCACTCAAGGGCATTTAAACAGGGATGGACTCGTCTTTCATTCAAACACCCACCTACACACTCCAGAAACTACTACTGCTGCTGCTGCACAAATTCATTCAGTAATTCAGTGACCAGAGGGAGTGCAGACACACACACACCCACACACACACACACACACACACACACACACACACACACACACGCGCGCGCGCACACACACACGCGCGCGCACGCACACACACGCGCACACACACACACTAGATCACTTCCGTTGGAAAAAAGAACTACCTTTCTTTATTGGTGCAGACTGTAAAAACGTAACCTTGTGGGTTCATAGAAGGTCGGCTGTGTTCTCTCATCTCTCTCCGTCCCCGTATTAACATCCTTTGAATTCATTTAAAGGAAACCTGTTGCACAGAGAAACATAAACCAAGGACTTGTCATGTATAAAACTATAGCAGCAGCAGTGGTTGTTTACAGCTCCTGCAGTTATAGCAGCACTGTGATTAAGGAAAACATTTAATTAGGGTGTAACATTTATAATTTCAGAGCTGTATTCTCATGCGTGCTCCTGTGCAGTCTAAACCACACGCATCAGCTGCACTGGTTTGTAGCATGTCATTTACTAACAGTTATATTATTTCCAGCTGTCAAAACACAATCTTGTAGGTCATGTACCAAATAACTCAAAGGAACCAAAATAACATAGTTTTTGTCCAGTTTTGAATTTCTAAAATGGTCATTTTGTCATTTTAATAGATACTGTAAATTGATCAAATGAGTATCAATGGCATAAACCAAATAGATTCCAGGAAATGGCCACACACATGCACCATTTTTCCTTTAATGCATCATAAATGTGTGTTATGGTGGTGATTGAGGAAAACATATGGACACATTAAAAAAGTAAGTATCAGTGAATAAATAAACTTGAATCTAAACTAGTTTTGATACTTTTATATACATTTTAAATGCATGCAAATATCCTTTGAATATGAAAGCATCTCTTGAAAACATAAACAAACAAATATAACACAAGACAAAGCAAAGGTCTGATTCACACACACACACAACACATATAAATTACAGCTGTTTTAATCCCTGTCTGGTACAGGAAAGCACTTCTGGCTTTTTGAGTATGTTGAGCAGTTGTTAAAAGACATTTCAGCTCCAGTACCAGTTAATAAACTATGAATATACATGATGAATATACAGAATGATTGACAGTGTGATTTATTCTTGATAGATAAAGTGTATCTTCTCCAAACTTTATTGATCAATCTCTTTCAAACATATCACAGTGAACATATTTAACCCGATGTGTATAAATAGGAATAAAAATAGGAATATTCTAACTTTATAGGCAACAGTGAATATTTAGAAACCGGATCCCAGCAAACACAGAGGCCTGACTTGGTCTACACCGGCACAGACTCCCCTCCTGGAGCGAACAGCAAAGTGGATAATGCATAACAGACATCGACTTTCTTCGATTGATATTTGCTGATTGTCAACAGTGAATAAGATTATCACAGTGATCGATGGTAGCTGTTTCTCCAGGACCGTCATGCTCCTGTAAATCTCTGGGATATTGAAGGAGGAGGATCCACCATCATCACGTAGATGTTGAGAAGAATAACTGTCCTGTGCTTTAGTCTTAAATTGTTTTACTGTATTTACGGTGTTGTTATCAGCTTATCTGTAAACCACTAAATACACCAACCAGTGTGAAAGGCAGGTTATTTTAGCTGTGTTTGTTTTTGCCATTTTTTCTGACTTCATATTCAGCTAATTTATGATTTCTTTTGCCACCTGAGCTGGAGCTGCGATAAGACTGATGATAAGAGAAGCTGTTAAAATGAGAATTCAACAGACAGGCACGCATAAGGAGAGGATGTTTGCAGACGTGTACACATTTCTGCAAATGCTTCGTACAGCACATGGGTCTGTCTGCGTGCTTGCACAAAATTACAGTACATATATTACAGGTTTGTATATGCATACGTGTGTGTGTGTGTGTGTGTGAGTGTGTGGTCAGTAATAACAGGAAGCTGGCCCTTCATGTTGACACAAACCTGGCCCGGTGATTGGCCATTTGAAATAAATAAACAAACAAGCGAGTGGCCCCACACAGCCCACAAGCAGCAGAGCTCTCCGTGAGACTAAAAATAAGAAACGTTGAGCGCTCCGAGCCGTCAAACCCAAACAGGAACACCTGCAGCTCGCCCCTCAGCCCAGCCCGTCATCATGACAACCAATTGCACTGCATGCAAACAGTTTATAGTAGGATAAGGATGGGTGGGAGATATTTTGCAGATGCTGGAAGGGTTTGAGGACGAGCTGCAGCTGAACTACAACACAAACTCTAAAATTAGAAGAAAGCAGACGTTGAAATGGAGTCAAAGAGGGTGAGGAATGAAGACATTACAGAGATGAAAGGAGAGGAGAGAGGGAATGTGTGGCAACCAAAAAAACAGGAATTTTAAAGAGACTGAACGAGGGAGACCCAGTCTGGCATGTGGTTTGAGTAGGAGTTGGGTTGGTTTCAGAGTCAGCTAGTGGCTGTGGAGCACCAAGGCCACAAGACAAAAGGAATGCATGTGTGTGTGAATAACAATCCTCCCTAAAATGTAAATAAATAGCCGTGTGGCAAATGAAGGCACACCCTTTTTTCTGGCTGATGGAGAAATGGACGAAAAGATAACAAATGAGTCCCTAAAGCATCAATTGGCATTTGCTAAACCCAATCAAATCATTAACTTAACAACCGTGATTTCTCAACATGCCACACTTAGGGGATTATTTAATTTCCGAAACCAGAGCAATGGTGTGAGAATAAAATACACTGTGTTTGTTGTAACATAAGCTTCAGCTAGTGTCTAAACACAGAGGAAATGTTATACAGTCACTAAATAGATTAATTTATAGACTTACCGGTTATGTTCCCAGTTCAGGACAAACACATCCACTGTGTAGGAGCCAGTTGTAGATATTATCAGACTTTATGGTAACAACAGTGGCTGTGTCCTACTCTTTATTTAGTTTAAGGAAGTCAACTCTCCAGCCATCCAGCCAGAGGTTTAGAGGTTCATTAGCTCACACTAGCTAGCTAATCCTGATAAAATCTCTATTTCTGCTGATAAAATCCACAGTCGCTGGCTGCTAACCAATCAGGGGTGTAGATTTAGACAGTGGCCCTTGAGAGTGATTCAGATTGCCACTTTAGAAATACGCCTATGTTCGAAGAAAAACTAAAATGGTGCCATTTGCTATATATGCCCTGGAAACGGCAAACCCATCCCTGTCATGGTTTTAATATTTTTTCTTTTGGTCAAATATGGGGCTTACAGAGACTGACTCGTTCTGCAGCTTTATTTCACAGCCACACAGGTTGCTGCTTGTATATATGGTAGCTAAGGCTCATCATGATATCTTGCACTGAGGCACCCTTGTTTTTTCACGCCACTGATTGATGGACCTGTGGATGAGACTTTCTCCAGAATGACTGAACCCATATTAAAAAATCTTTTTCTTAAAGCAGCTACAAGGAACTTTCATTTTGTATTGACTTAATCAGCCCCTGTGAACAAAAGTAGTACTGTCTCTGTCCATGGCCATGCTTTGTCGATTTCAAGGGGGATCGACTGAATCAGACCCAGTGGGTGGTGATGGCATTAAAAATGGATATAGTCAGTCATTTCGCTGATGGTCTTGCTTGTTTATGTAGGTCATATAGTATATATAGTTTCATAACCAATTAAAAACTCATAAGTCTAAAAGCAGGATTTGTGATGGAGTATTTCTACAGTGTGACCGATGGTTTCAGATTTTCGCTCTCACTGTTACACCCTGTCATGTAAACTCAGACTCAGACTTTCTCTGACACCATTCTGTATCGCTTTGACTCCAGATGACCAGTAATTCCTTTAAAGTGTTACAGCACAGATGATTTTGTATCTGTGGGTCAACCCTGAGGGAGGCTCAGAGCTTTAATTTGGGCTGTCTTGTCCGGCACTGTTAGGGCTCTTCTGGGAGGTTAAAATGCCCCTTAAACAGCTGCAGCACCTGCTCATATTTCTCTCTGAGGCAGTGTGATAAAACACAAGTCTCCTTCCATACATAAAATAAAAACGCAGGCTCACAACTCATGAGATGGCAGGACAGACCAGCTGTGTCTGGTCTTAGCGTGCTTGTGTGTGTGTGATTACATGATTTAACATACCGTTTGTTTTTCTTCATGTGTGCGCATGAAGATACACACACGACACATGTATGTTTGTTCTTTGGCATAGAAGTGCATGCCTGTCTGCGTTTGTGTGTTTCCCATAACGAAACATACTGTACATATATGTGAGTGTTATGCATATCTGCGATGTCTTTGAGTGTGTCAGCTCCAGATGTGCTGGGGTCAAAGCAGGGCTGCCCTCCCCGGTCCAGATGTGTCCAGGTGTGGCCTGCAGTGTCACGCATGCATGCAGCACAGAGTCTCCTTGGACCCTGAAACAGGTGGAAGGGTCATACACATGTCCAAACTCTCTTGATGTTTGAGACGAACAAAATGTGAAACGAAAAGATTTCAAACAAGAAACTGCATGAACTTTTGTACGTCCAGTAAATTAATGTCTCCTGTTGACGCTCTGCCCTGTGGTAGCCTGCACTAAAATGAATGAACATGTCTCACTTGAATAAAGTAATCAAGTGATTCATCTCTCTGTTACTATCTTTGGCAGGATGTGGCTTTCTCTCCAGTCAGGACAGCTGTGTCCGTTGATATCTTCAGCAAGGAGAACAGGACCGAGCTTAAGGACAGAGATCTGGCAATTTTACAACAGGAAAAGGGCACTCAAGTCTTACATTCTCTGGCACAGAGAAACGACCGGGCGAGAGACAGAGACAGATAGAGAGGGGTCCTTGAGTTGAAAGAGATTTTAAATAAAGATTTTGCATGGAGAAAATGTAAAAGGAGTGGAAAGATGATGCGTGTTTATTCTCTGTAAGGATTTTAGTTTTGGGGGCATCAGAAGTTTGTGAGAGAACGAGGATCTCCTTGTTATCAAGTCTCACTGTTTACTCAGATTCCTACTCACAGATAGCATCAGCAAATAAGCTGCGGCCAAGTAGACGTGCTGTTAAACCAAGCCAAAGCTGACCTTTTGGCTCTGTGAACACACACACACACACACACACACACACACACACACACACAACATATACACATGCAATCCTGCTGTTCTCTACATTCTGACCACTTATAAACACTGAACATTTATGGGGCCGAGAAAGAAGAGCCTGGTTCTCAGTGAGTTTAGTTCAATTGAGGATTTTTTTTTGTGAGGTCCTGTGTCATTAAATGCAAAGATGACAAATATGAATCCTTATATTTAGTGTCTGACGTCTAGAATGATGTCTTAAGTGGTGTCTATTCATGTATCTGCATGAAGAAATAATCTAAAATACTCACAGCGTGGTCTGTTTTATCATATAATGACAGAATAACTGGAGCACTGTGTCCAGAAAGAGTTCTAATTGATGCATTTCCTAGCCCATGATTCCTTATGATTATTGTGTCCAATAACATACAATGCCAACACAAGAATTAGTGTGGCCTTTATGTAGCAAGGCAAGAAGTAATGGATTGTGGGCACATGCAGACTTGAGCATGAAGTCCAGACACTAATCAACCAGAAAAACTCAAAACATCATCATAGAAATCAAATTAACCAAAGTTTATTTGCCATAATCACTTGGTTGCTAAGCACAGATATAAAGAACACAATTTTAAAACATTGTCACTGAGTGAGTAAGCAGAATCAGAATCGCCTTGTATCAACATTTCGTCGGACTTTCCAAAGCTGTGAGCACCACAAACAAAATTCCATTCACCTCCATTGTTTTCACATTTAGTCATTCAGCTGATGTTTTTTATCCAAACAACAAAAAGAGAAACTATCAAGGTACAGTGTGATAAGGACATGTTATTGCAGTAATAAGTAGTATTGCATAAAACAGAATGACAATCTGAAAAGGGCGATACATTTATCATGTCCAGTTGTTAGTGATGTTGGAGAGGAGGTACTCTCTGAAGAGCTGGGTCTTCAAGAGGGTTTCAAAGGTGGAGAGTAACGCCACTGATCTGAAACTCGGAGCATGTTACACCATTAGGGAAAAGGAGACGAGAAAAGTTTTGATTTAGTGTATAGGTGGCAGGAGGTAACATATGCCTGTGTAAGGGAATTCACTGCTTTATAGGCAAGCGTTAGTGATTTCAATTTAATGCAGATGGCTACAGGTAGTCAGTAGAGAGCAGCGGGGTGACATGTGCCCTTTTGGGTTGATTGATGACCAGGCATGCTGTTCCGTTCTGGTGGTGGTGGCAAAAATGTCAGAGTTGGATATGTCATGGAAAATAGTCTCAAACCCAGATGAATGCTTGATACCACCAGCAGACTTGCAAGATAAGCCTATTTGGGATGTTTCTACAAAAGAGAAGAGACAGAGTATAGAACTTTATATGAACTAAAGTAGTTTTGTTGAATAACCTTTTTTATTTTTAACGTAAAAAAAATCCCACTTTGTGAAATATTTGCACATGGCAACTATGGTATGGTTAAAGTTAGGTAAAAAAAAGTTATGTCAGATAAAATATGGCAAAGGTATCATTGGGGTTAGGCACTTAAATTAATGTTAACTGCATGCCTGTGATTGGAGCCTTACTACTTATAGGGCAAACTATTTCCACAGATGGTACTGAACATTGGCACTGACCATAATTATTGGAATTATCTAATGTGTTAGTAATATCTAATCTAATATTTTGCTACTACTTTAAACTGTTGCTCTTTGGTTGTGGACCTCTACTTACAGTACTGTCATCACTGTTCATGCAGTGAATGAGTACTGATGGGGTGACTACATCATCACACTGCAATGGCTGTTTGATGAAGCAAGAAAAAAGGTGGTGAGCTTTGATATTATTATGTTATACTGTGTTATACTAAGTCCCTGCTCCCTTTAAACACGAGGCCTCTCATTCATATTCCACCTCTTCCTCTATTTCTTTATTCCTCTCTTTGTGCGACAGAGTGATGTGACAGTAGAGAGCAGACAATGTCGGGTTACCCTGGTAATTTGGGAAGGAGGACGGAAGTATCCTGGGCGGGCAGCGTCCCTCCTCCCAGTGCGGCGTGAGTCCCATTGATGATTCACCAGGCTGCACGATGAAGGTTGGTGACCCCAATTTGAGTAAGGCAGAAGGAGGAGGAGTGGGAGAAGAAGGCGGATGAGGAAGGGGGATAATAAGGAGGAGGGGATGGCGTTGCCTACGTCAGTGGCACTTGCTAATAGGCAGATGTCCTTGTCCCTGACACAAGTAAATCATGTCTCTTGGGGAAAAGAATAAAAGAAAGAGAGGAGGAGAGGAAGGGAGGAAACAAGTGTGGTAGAGATTGAGATTGGTGTCTGGAGGAGTGAGGCTCTGGGTTGGACGAGTGCGTGTCTAAATGAAATTATAAGCAATTACTTCAGCCTCTGAGTCCACTGTAGAAATGCTGCTTTGATGAAGACAGAAAACAAGAAGGAGGGAAGCCGGAGAAGGTGAAATGAGTCAGTTTAAGTATTTTAAGCTGTTTAGGGTGAGTGGGCTGAGTTGTACTTAAAGCAGAGAGGGAAACAGGTGATCTGAAGAGATGGAGGAGTGGAAGCAGATGGGAAATGATGGAGAGAAAATGAGAGGTAGAGGTTAAGACAGGGCGAGGGAGGGTGTTCACCAGCGTTGGAAAAACTATTCAGATCCTTAAATAAAAGAAGCAATACCACACTATAAAATACTAATTACTGAGTAAAATTCACAAGCGAGAAGTTACAAGAAAAGGTGCATTTATAAAAAGATAAAAGTGAATAAGTATCATGAGAAAAATGTACTTAAAATGCAATGTGTGATTAATATGTAAATAGCAGCAAAACAAAGTTAAATTAAACTAGTGTCTCTTAAAGACTGTTGAGCAGTTTAAAGTTACTACAGTGTGTTTTTAATGAAACTCTCCATTTGGTATTGGTGTCTCTACATGACCTACATAAACAAATGAGACCATCAGTGAGAAGATTGGCTATTAATATATAGTTATTCTAAATGCCTGTCATCTGGTCCAATTCCCATCAGGCGAAATGATTCATGGCATGCAGGCCGGAAGAGCCCATGTTTATATTTTCCCAGGCAAAGTTTTGCAGTGACGTTATCCAGTTAAAAGAAAGCAGGAGGAGGTTTTTCATTTTTGATGTTATATTTTATGGATAATGCGGATACTGAGATGAGATCAGCAAAGAGAAAAAGAAAATAACTGATAGAGCATGAGTGAAAACACACAAGTCAATGTTTGGTTGTGGAACTGTTGGTCTCTGGAAATAAAATGATTCAATATCAATATAAATATTAAAATTATAGTGTAGACCTACTCTATAAGTGTCATGTGATGACTTATTTTATGATATGGCACTACATAAATAAAAGTGAATCAAATTGTGGCATTTAAAAGGATTCAAAACTCATCTTGAATTGTCTGTCTTGTGTATGTTAGTTTGCTCCTCGGCTGTGTACTGTCCAATAGGTTATAAGTGGATGAAATAGTACGAAAAGTTATTTTCTGATTGTGTCATTGTGGTTACGTTCAGCACAAATAAACACCGCACCTCACGCCCACACACTGCTACACAACTCTGTAGTGATTTGCCGCCTGATTTGGTTTGAATGTGGCACTTCATTGGCCCGATCAAGATCTTTACGCTAAGGCACTTTCATCCACAGGGGCTGCAAGAATCAGTGCAAATTGAAAATTCCTAATAGTTAGTTATGTATGATTTGTTTAAAAATGTAAAATTAAACGTTTAAGTATATGTATGTAACTACAGCTACCAGATAAATGTAGTAGAGTAGAAATATAAAGTAGCAGAAGATGAAAATACTCAAGTAAATGTCAAGCACAACAAAATTACAGTTAGATACAGCAGTAAAGTAAATACTAAGTACTTAATTACATTCCAGCAGTGGTGTTCAGCAACATCCCTCCATCGTTGTGGGAAGCACCTAAAGTTTATTGCAGTTGCTCTGTCCCACGGACTCAGCTAATGGCCACAGGAAGATAAACTTTCACAAGTATGTGATCTTCCTCCTGATTAAATAGCTCTATAGCAGACAACCACCCCCTCTGCCAGGGCAGCTTCCCCTCGACAAACACCATCATCCAGCCTCCCTCGCAAACACCATAAGGACATATCTTTAAAAGCAATGTAGTCATTTAAGGTCACCAAAACATTTCTACAGGAATCTCTGCTCACTGGAGTGCTACCATATGTTTTCCCACATAAGATGCTGATAATAATAATATGATCCGTTTTGAGAGTGGGCACACACAGCAGAAGTCAGGATTGGGTCTGTGCCTGGAGCCAGTTCCAACGGGAAACCACTTCTCAAATACCGCATGACTACTTCCTATTTTTGTCTAATTAAAGGATTGTTGCACTGAAATGGAAACTGCTTCGATGGCAGGCATGGCCGACTGTTTTCTGTGCAACCTGTGATTCAAACAGAGATGTATAGTAACGAAGTGGAACCACTTAAGTACTGTACTTAAGTACTAAAATGCAGTATCTGTACTTTTTTGGAGTATTATTTTTTTCCCCAACTTCCATTTTTACTGCACTACATATTTTTGATGAATTTAATACTTTTACTCTGATACATTTTTCATGTGCTGAATCATTATTCGTTACTATTGTAGCGTCCAGCCGGATGTGTGATGAATGACGAGGCAATATTCAACAAACCTGCATTTATTGCTGAACGGTTTGGTTACAGGACTCGGTGACTGTCACACATCAACCTCGCTCGTGCGCCGTACGTCATACACCTGACCCCCAGGTGCGCTCTCTCTCACCTGCTCCCCCGCCCCCTCGCTCTCGCATTCATTCAGACACATTCACAGACCATGGAAAATCACAGAACTCGACCATGAACATTGTAACACTGTAACATTAGAAGTTGTGCCTTAATAAATATTTGAAATAATATAGACAACAGTACTTGTACTTGTACTTTTACTTGTACTTTTACTTTCAGTACTTGAGTAGCAATTTTTTACATACTTCTACTTGCAATACTTAAGTACAAAACATTTTGAATACTTTTGTACTTTTACTTAAGTATGGTGTTTAAAGAACACTTCAACTTCTACTCAAGTCAGTTTTTTGATATAGCACTTGTACTTCTACTCCTTTACTCCAGTACTTTATACATCTCTGGATTCAAATCATGCTTACAGTAAGAGGGGAGGCAGCAAGTGATAGGATGCTGAAGCTACTGCTTGGCCATTCCAAATATAAAGTGCGTTTTAATGAGCCTGACTCTGTACGGGGCTTTAGATAAAATAAGATGAAATTTTAATTGTCCACTTGAGGAAAACTGACTTTTGCACTGGCAAACAGGATACAGGAGAGTAATATGAACAAATATAAAATATGTGCAGTTACAACTATGTAAATATATAAAATATGAAATGGGTAGAAAGGTTTGTAAAGGATACATAAAGTTTATATCACATATTTTGAAGTCACTATAAAACAAAATTCACTAAGGCACAATGGTACTTCAGTTAATGCTAATGTAAGAATGCAATACACTGACAATCCTAACATGTTGAGGTTTGGCAGGTCTTTGCTATTGCTGCATCTCAATTTGGATACTTCTGTTAGTACATTTAGTACTTCTATGTAGTATACTGTGTACTTCTTGGCGTAGTGCACTAATATTTGCAGGGTCGTACAACGGTCGCAATATTTTACCACTTCTTCCTCACGAAATTGCAACCCTGTGGAGCATTAGCGCCAGCATTTGACTCCCAAGATATAGATACAAAACATATGTACAACTTAATTTATTGTATTATGTATACGTATTTAAGTATTCACTGCAATGGCTTCAGCTCCAGAAGCTTCCTCAGCCACCATTTTCACAATGCTGGTGGTGCCTCCTCTTCCGTTACGTAGCCAAAATGCTGACCACTGATTGCGATTAGTGCCCAGCATCCCACACTCAATTTGTTGACCATTATGTGCACCATCCGAGTACTCACAGTACACTACATTTTGCCATAATTGACAATGTGTACTTACTTATGTACTTAAAACAGCAAGTATAAGCATCGAAGTAGAAGAATTGAGACACATGGTATGTTTACCATCTTAGTCTAACATTTGCTAATTAGCGCTTAAACACAAACTACAGCTGAGATAGTTCTGCAGCTCTTTGGTTATAAACCCAGACCTGTCTCTTGTATTTCAAGGCTATCTCTCAGCACCCTCATGTTTTGTTGTTTTGCCTATAATTTGCACAGTCCTCCAACTTTATCATGAATACGCGTCATACACAGATCCATAACAATTGTCTGACTTTACCCAAGTAGTCAGATAGTCTATGGAACACAATTTTACACACACAATCCACAAACTACAGATAATTTCAATCCATCTGTCACCTGGAGCAACCTGGAAACCAAAATTTAGATGAAAGCAATGTGTATGCAGCTGTTCTCTGTGCAGTCAGACGGGCCAGCTGACTTAATGTTAGCTGTACTTGTAGTACTTTACAATCCATATTTCAGGTTGAAAATCTAAAAGATAAATATTTGCCATACTTTCACACGGTAAGACTCACAATCCAGTCAGCAGAATCTCAGCCTTGCCCCTTCTGATTGGTCTGGATTAATGGTTACAGATGTTGAATCTGTCCAATCAGTGTTGGTATCAGTGGGTCTTCAGAATCACAGACACTAATTAGCAGCATCTTCCTGTGTTTACTCCTGTGGGAAAGGGAGTGGACCACGATGGAGTCTACAGACTTATAGATAAAAGAAGATAACTTTAATCTCACTGTAATGAGCGCTTCCCTTTCCTCCCACCTCCTCATATGTCTTCCTGTCTAGACTTAAATTGTGCATATGTGTCCCTCATTTCGTAAGAAGTTGTGGCACAAGTATTCACTGCCTTCTCTGGGTTGCAGGTCATAATGTTGTGACTAACATATGTAGTATTTGACAAAAAAACAACAACAATGCTTTGACCCCTCAAAGTTGCGTTAAAAGGCACCAGCAAAAATTGTCTGCCTTAATGAAAAAGCAACTGAATATTTACACTTTTGCATTCACATCACATTCACCCCAAAACACAAATAAAATTAAATATTTCATTGTCTGAGAGTTTGTTTATGTTTGGAGCTGCTGCTCGATGGGGTCCAGCTGGCATGCACCCCTGCCAGTCTCTTTATCTCCCTGGCCACTTGAGTTGGGGAAGTGAGGCTGCCACACAGTGCCTGGCCTTCACAATCACTGGAGCACCTCCAACATTCCCCCCCGGTGGCAACTCAAACAAACCTGGGGACTGACTGTGACTCAGCCATTCCTCTCTTGTCTGGCTGTCTGGCTGCTCCGACAACGCCTCCAGTGAGCACTTAACAGTAAATATCACCATGTAGTTGCACTTAAGGAAACATATCGGTGACTGGACTGTATGCACTGATGTTGTCATTGTGGTAACTAATGCCTATGATTCATGATTTTACACCATACGTCTGTTAATAAAAACAGAAGTAGAAGCCCTCATAGTCACTCTATAGTGAACAGTAACATCACCTGGCTGTAATGTTTATATCAATGAAATGGGACTCATTGCATTGTGGGACTGTTAACACATAAAAGAACTACACTAGCCACTCTGTGAGGCAGCCACCACAGCAATGCTTTGAACTAAATGCTAACACCAGCATAGAAATATGCTCACAACAATGTTACATGCTCTTGCAGGTGAATGATTTTGGAGGTATGCAGTGTATTTGGTCATTAACTAAAGTGTTGAGCAAACTTTCTGTACTTTTAACTTAAAGACGGCACAAGGTGAAAGGTCAAGGGTCAGTGGGTTTCCTCCTCTGTGGACCCTGAATGCCTGAAAGTTTCATGGCAATCCACCAATATTTGTTGAGGTATTTCAGTCTGGGCCAAGGTGGTGGACTAGCCGACCAACGTTGCAATCCCAAAAGCCACGCTTGCCAGTATGGCTAAAAATATGACGCACAGAAGCCACAGAAAAGAAAAGAAAATAGTAAGTGACATTAAATTAAAGCTGGGTGTAAGCAAAACAAGACAAGTCTACGAAAAAATGTTGTTTAAAAGTTAAAGAGTCATACCGAGCCTTTCTTTCTGTTTGTTTTGTAATGAACCAGTAGAAAGGAACGGGAGGCTGTGTAAATCCCCCAAATCACCACTTGACTCATATTTATGGATTCATTTTGTGCTCTCTGTGTAATAACTCAGAGGCAAGCTTGTTAATCAAAGTCATCCTTTGTGTTAACAGATGTTAGATAAGTCTGATACAATGCTGAGCAGATCCTTTCGAATGAATGTTATCACGGGAATCATCATCATCTCCTCTCCTAAAAATACATGATTATGAGGTCACTGCCCAATTATTTTGGTCTGCTTGGCAGGAGTTTTGGTCAGAAGGGTGATTAAGTGGTTTTGTAAGTTATCAGACACTAACCAGGAAGTGAGAGGGCCACAAACAGGAAGGAGCGGAATGTGCTTCCTGTTGGCCAGTGGTGTTATACAGGGCAGATTCCTTGTACCATCATAACTGACACATACACACACACACAGATACACCGACACACACACAGATACACAGACACACACACACACACATACACAG
>NC_040017.1:16214822-16262322 GCF_000972845.2 Larimichthys crocea | reverse complement strand
TTGTTTAAAAACAAACACAGTATCTCTAACTTTTGTGCCTTTTAATTTACCCAAAGGGTTCATTTATTTACTTGTTTTCACTTTATTTTCAGTACAAATATATAATCATATATCATAATATAATTCTAACATAATAATTAATTACTTTATACCTTAATTAATCTTTGAAAACCCATTTTCTATAATAAAAACCATTATGAAGTTCTGTTTTGCTCTTAACTCTGCCGTCTGCTGTCTTTCTTTTCAGCTAAGACGGACGAGGTGCTGAAGGCTAAATTAGCCAAGCGAGAGGAGGAGGCCCGCAAGAAACTAGAGGAAGGTGAGTTATATGATATGTGTGTGTTTGTGTGTCAGTCACAGTTCCAACATGTGCACCAGTATCAAACCAGTTGTAACACATCACAAAGGAAACAAAAAAGGCAAAGCATGAACACAATGTGATATGTCACAAAATGGCAAGATAAGAAATAATAAGTATAATAAGAATTTGCTTTGTTTTATATATTCTCCTCCATTAAATATTACAAAATACAAAAAAAGTTCATCTTAAATCTTCTGGAACATTTTTATCTAATTAGAAACAAAAATTAAAACTTGTTATTTGTGCAGTTTTATATTCTTTATGAAGCGTCCATGCCATGAATATGTGCCAACAAGTGCAAGAAAGCAAAATCTGTGCATGTAAAAAGCTTCACTAGCTCCTGTTTCTCATGCTGGGTATTGCAAGTGTTTTTTTATAGTCTCTGCAACATGAGTGATTTTACACACAGTATGTTTCCATTAACACGTACACATATGCGCCCTTGTCTTGTAAAGGAGAACTCTTCCTTCACAGGTCATCTGTACTTTGCAAAACATGAACTTGGAGATACTGATTACACTCCTTAGTTTTTATTAAGACAGCTGTAATCCACATAAAGATGCATAGTAGATGTGCAGCGCAGAAATGTGCTTAGCATTGCAGGCAGTAAATTTATCCTGCCAACCTGAACCCCTCCACCCCACCCCACCCCACCCCACTACCACCAACATAGGACACACACACACACACACACACACAAAGATTATCTTGATACACATTCAAATAAAGTCAAGAGTAATTTGCAGTGGATATGCTAGCAGTAATAAAAGTCCTTAGATAGAATAATGACCCTGGTCCCTGTTCTGACCAGAGCATGATATAAATGAGAATATCAAATGTGCCGTTATCAACTGCACTGCGTGTGTGTATGCGCATGCACACGCAGGGATGTGTAGTCGTATAATTTGTTCTAGTGTGGGTGTTTTTATATTGCTGGATTCTCTCTCCACTCTTTCGGTGTCATTTTTAGTGTTTGCACCGAGCGGGCATGGCAGTGTGACCTTTAAAGTTAGCTGACCTTTTAGCCAAATGAAAGTCCAGCCATCAGAAACTAATTAGCCCTGCACTCATGCTTTGGTCCCCCAGTCCTGGGAAGAATTTATTCTCTCCTGTTTTTTTTTTTGTTTTTTTTTCTTCTTCTTTTTCTTTTCTGCCTCTTCACCATTCTTACATTAATATTATTCATTTTTCTCCGTCTTAGTGCTCTGTCTCTTCCGCCCTCCCCTTTCTGTTTTCTCCTCCTACTTTCTGTCTCACATACTCTTTTTCTTCCCACCTCCATTTGTCCTCATCAACCATTTCCACCTCTCTCCTGCCCTCTTACTCTTTCGCTTCTGCCGTCTCTGTGTGGAAGCACTGCCAAAGTGGTGACTAAGTGCCTTGCTTGGGGCAACAGAGTAAGGCTTCCAGTCAAATAGCTCTCTCAAGCTCTCAAGTTTGCACTGCACTGTTGCCTCTTTTTGGATGCAGTTGACTCTTTCTGCCCCTTTGCTTAAAGCCCTCTCATCCTTTGCTCAAACTGTTGGTTCTGTGTGAAATGAGGTGTTGTGCTTGTGGAGAGGTGCAGAAGAGCATGCTGTGCAGACGCCGCCGTCGAGGACGGCCGTTTTATGCCTTACCCTGCACGGGGACACATGAAGTGAGATCAGAGAGGCTTGACAAAGTGGCCCTGATGATTTGCCCTTGCCTTGTATGCGAGAGAAGCCAGTGGCACCATCACAAATACATATGAACACCACATCTACACACAAACAGAGTCAGCCAGCTCCATCCTCTTTTGCCCTTCCTCCCAGCACAACTAAAATGCAGGAGGTGGGCCACTGCTGCTGCTTAACAGCAGATCACCAGGGGTCTCCTTATTCCCCGCAGGGCCTCTCAGAGGTCAACACAACTAGAAAGTTTACACTTGAACCGCTAAGTCAACTGAAATGAGAAAACCTTTAAAGGGAATAGAGGGGAGAAGTGAAGAACACTACCACCTACACTCCTCGTTCATAAATAGATTCACATCCTAGACTGGCAGCATGTTTGAGTTAGTTTAGCTCTAATCGAAACCACCGAGATCTGATTCATGTGAATTCGATGATATGCAAGCTATTATTGTAGCGAACTGTGACTGTATTGTGCGGAGCCCTGCGAGGAAAGAGGGGTTTTTATCAGCAACTGAGAAAGAGAAAGGAGAGGATCAATAACTGACCCTGTGGTCATCAGTTAACAAAGTAGTGTTCACTTAAAAGGAGTGTTTGGCTTTCTGGTTAAGGGCAGCCAGATGATGCTAGTGGTTGAAAAAGGAAACATGTGATATGAAAGGTTGTGAGAATAATAGGGGAGTATGATTCCTTTGTTAGTTGGATGCCTTGTTTAGGCTATTAAAGCTGAGAGATGTTGTTTGTGTGCCCAGGAGGCTTTTAGCTAACATACTGTGTCCAGCTATAATAAGATGGACTGACTGGCAGTGTAACACAGACTGTTACTTTACTGTTAGCTGGCACTTTACTGAATAACAAGGGTCACTGTGTGGCAGTACTGTACTGTATGTAGAGCTGAACAAAAAAAAAAAAAAACACTTTTAAACCTAGCTGTGCATCAGGAGTGTTCACCCCCCACGTGTTCTTTTTTTTTTCTTTTTCTGATAGACCAACTAACCAGCCCAGTGTGTTTGACTAGTCACGGATAGAGATAAGTGAAAGAAAACATTACGGCTCTGTAACTTATTATTTCCTTTTCCTTAATGAAATGTAATGAGTGAAAAATGTCTATTATTATTTCCCAATACCAATCATATTTTGCACATTTAAATAATTAATTTTATCCAATGAAAACAGTTTTACCCAGAGATGTTCAGTTTACTATCTATACTACTACTATATATATTACTACACTATATACTACTACATGCTGATATAAGCTTCAAATCCTCACGTTTTCACGTTGTTGCCAGTCAATGTTCGAAAGTGTTTCATGAAAAAAGACTGAAATCATAATGATTTATCAAAGTAGTTGTTGATTAATTGTCAATTAATCTTCCAGCTGCTTAAAAAATGATGTTTAAATATGTTTTTAAAAATGTAATTTATTTTAATATAGATTTCAGATCATGTTGTTCAGCCTAGTAGTGTGTTTCTTATTAATTCACAATTATTAATATTAATATTATTAATAATCATAATAATAATAATACCAATAATAATAACAGTGTTTATTGTAGCTGTTCAGTTTACATAATACGTTGCACTTTCATCTGGGAATGACAAAGTTTAACGGGGAGAAAGAGAGATGTCTAAAGAATTGCCTCCATTACACCTCTCTGACTAATATCGTAACTGAGTCAGGGGTCAGGGGTTGGTTGTGTGTATGTGTGTGTGTTTAAGTGCACAATCAAGTTTGTCATCAATCTAAGCCCCATTAGGGTTTATTAAGACCTCGTCTTAACTCCTCCTGGTTTTATTCAAACACACATCACATCAACACGATCAACCAGTTGGTATGAAAATTGGTGTCAAATGCTCGATAACCCCAGTTCATTCCCACACGCTGACTTGCTGCTCCAAATGGTATTAAAACACACACACACACTGTCGTCCAGTGAAACTTGGCGCCTTGAAACAGCTCTTCATTTGTGCAGCCACTCTCTGACATGCAGAATTATGCAGATATGGGTGGACACTAGCCTATAGCCTGCGGATGGTATTTTAGCCCTTATGCTGCTCTGTCCCCATTACCTCAAAACCACCACCAGATTGGGAGATCATATATTTTAATGAGACGTATAATAGCTCTTTAACCCATATCATTAGGGGAATATATACCTACAGTTTGCTCTTTTGGCAGTTAAACGAAAGGACTGTTTCCCTAATTACGCGGTGTGTAGGACAGGTCACGGGTTGGGTGTGTACCTGTCTGTGTGTGTCTGTGTTCAGGAATTATATGACCATTAAATATTCAGCCACAGGCCCCCTCCATCTCCCCCACCACCCCCCCACCCCCTTCACTTCCTCGACCTAGCATCCATTAACGCCTCATCACCGTTTAACTAGCCCTGTTGTCAATCACCACAGGGCCTCGGCTGAAACAGAAAATGTCTGGATATGGTTTCTTGCCTTGCCTTGTTCAACATATAGACATGAGTCTAAAACATCTGAAAACAGCTGTAAGAGGCCTCAGTCAAAGACAATCAATATAAGTGAAATATCATTAAGGTTGCATGTGCCCGCGCCGTCATTTGTTTGAAATAATATTTCTCTTGTTAGGCGTGATTACAATTTGTCAGTCAGCTAAAATTTCCGCTCTGCCTGCAATACCGTTGTGGGTGTGTGCGTCCATAATAAATGATGTGATCCCTTTTCTAATTGAAAATAATAACTAATCCACGGCTAACAAGCTCTTGTATAATCCAAAGCCATATCCCTTCAGTTCTGGCCTATCTCGGCTGTAATAAAAGACAGGAAATGAGAGGCAAGTGAGAGTGGTGGCTTGGACATTGACGCTTAATGTAATCTGCCTTGAAATCAAATTATTTGACCTGGAAAGCCTAACAATACAAAACTCCTGCCGGGCTGCTGTTAAATATTTAGCACGTGCCTGTCATGAATACAAATGGTGCGCAAATTAGAATCTACAGGCGCGTGACCCCCATATCACACCCCTGGAGCACAGGGGGGCTGGCTCTGCTTTAAATGTTTTAATTACCGGGGCCATGGTGTGGCGTGCCACGCTACCTCGCCGAGCGGCATCAGCGTTGCTCAGGCTGCCACTTGAAGGACAAGCGGTGAAATTCATCCGCGGGTAAACACAAGTGATCTGGTGTCCATGATCTCATCACATTAACTAAAACATGAGGATTCAATAAGGAGAGTATCTGAATTATACCAAGCTATAATTATAGTTCCCAGCATCCTCTCTCAGGGTTGAGCATTATACTTTTTTTTTTTTTTTTTTGAAGCTTTGTTCTCTCCACTGGCTACATGATCTACCGTAGGACTCCAGGGAGGCACTGTATTGCTCTTGTGCACTCTGCGCTGAAGGAAGATCTGTCTCAGTGATTTTGATGTAAGAAAATCTGGTTTGTATCGATTCCGTATTGATTAGTGGAGTTAGTCTCATCTCCTGTCGTTACTTCAGATAAATGGCCTTATTTGTTGTGTTATTATGTTCAACACAATCATGCCAGGAACAGTCAGAGGAATATTGAGCCGACACTTCATTGGCTTTATGGCTTCTATTTGTTCCAGGAATTAAAGGATGTTTTCTGCCTGCATGGCACTGCAGTGCGAGTGTAATCAATTACACCTTCACTTCAAAGGTCTGTTTCAAACACAAACTTACAGAGGGAACGTTACACACCTATTTGTGATTTTTGTCCTGCCTAAATAATAATTGATTTAGAGATGAATAGTGCCACAAATTTACTCTAGCCATCTCTCTTTTTTATTTTCTCCTCTCTCCTCCCTATTCATTCAGGTTTGTGGTTCCCCCCACGTTGAAATGATTAGTTATGCAAGGCTTGTAAGCACTGAATCAGAGTTATGGTCCCTGGGGAAATAAATTTGGCAGAAAATCAGTGTGAGAAGATTTAATTATCACGAGGAGACCTTTTTTCCTTGCCTTGGTCCACTGAAGCCCAAACTCCTCTCTTCTTCCCCCTCTCTCTCTCTCTCTCTCTCTCTCTCCCTCTCCCTCTCTCTCTCTCTCTTGCTATGCACAGCTCCACACACTACAGCCAAGAAAGCGCTGGCGTGCAGCATGGACGCCAGCCCTCTCCTTGCCTTCCTTCCCCTCTCAATTTGTTTCATTGCACGGTGATAAGCCAAGCAATTACTGCTTTATTGATTTTTCATCACTGCAAATTTAAAGTTGATTTTTTTTTTCCCCTCCCTCCCTACTTCTCGCTTCCCCTTTCCTCCCTCGGAGACGGCTCGGCAAGGTGATTAGGTGACCTCCTGTCCTGCTGGTCCCGTGAACGAGTGGAGGCGCATGCCGAATTCTGCTAACCCCGTGTGACCCTTGTTGTCCCGGGATAATGGGATGCTGATGCTGCCTGCTGTGTGGCTGTCACTTCTGCAGCCATGGGGGCCTATAGCGTATCATTTCTATAAGGATATCTATGGAATGACTTGTTTGACTTGATAGCAGCCTAGCTATCTCTGCCATAGGCTAAATTACACAGAAATTGACCATGCAATCCTACAACCTGTGTCACTCAGGTCAAGTGGACAGATGATTGACAGTACCCTTTTACCCTCCATGATTGGTAATCGTTTCTCGGGTCACCCTTATCAATTAACCTGCTACCAGTAGACCGATGTACGTTCAGCAACTTCACTCGAGATTGCAGATTTCCTGTCCATGCTATTTAGAGTCATGCAAGTTTAAATAGTTAATATGCATTTTTTCTTAGGTTTTTATTTTGAATTGAATCTAGTTAAACAATTACTATGTCTCATCATGACATAGCCTTACTATTAAGAGATTAAAGGTCGACCAGTAGTCTAACTTCCACGCACACAAACACACACACACACACATACGGTATGTCTGGACATGATCATACACAGCAGCAGTGTGCTTGGTGCTGTCTAACAGGGTGGTCACACTGCTGTGATTAGACACACCCGCGAACTGTTTCAGGTCAAAGTGCTGGCATCCTGGGTGGCTGTGGCCATGTGGGGGCCCCCGCAAGGTTTGTCATTAGACATCAGAGGTCACTTAAGAGTGTATGCGTGTGTTGGGGAGGGGCAGTAATACATGCCTGTGTGTGTTTTAAATGTGGTGTGTCTGATGATTGTGTTGTTGAAATGCTTGAAGTGGGAGAGATGCCTGTGTATCAGGGGGCTATGGTGGCACTACAATGTGGCATGAAGTTTAGAGCATAAAATCAAACAGTAATAATACATGATACTGATAAAAGCACAGCAACTGTTTTAAACCCTTAAATGACACTGTGTACTGTGCCTGCGGTCTTTAACTGTACTTCCACATACAATACATTCAATATGTTGAAGTAAGTAATTTTTATACTTCAATCACGTAAGGTGCCAATTAACTTTACTACAAGAAAATCACCAGTCATTCAGGGACGAGCTGTGGGAAGTTTTAAGAGAAGCTGGTGGATCTGGGTGTCCTGAGATAGGATGACAGACATTAAGAGGATGTGGAGGAGAAGTGCACACACATAATCGGTGTATGACAGAAATTAAACCTATTAGGACTGACTGGACATCACGCAACTATTCATGCATTTCGTTCCTATAATTTAGGCCATGAAGAAAAATTATTTACAGTGAGGAGCTCTGCATTTACATGCACATGATGATGTCACTCTTGTTTTTTCTTCCAATGAGGCAGAATGCAACAGAAAAAAGGCGGGTAATATATTACACACTGCCAAGGTTATTAGTCTACAACTGAGGTCAGAAGAAGAGGAGGTGGGGGGCATTTGCCTAATTAATTACTACTCAGACACACACACGCACGCACACACACACACACACACCCGCGGCCATGACCTTTACTAATATAGTTTGTAGCAGACCACACAAATAGGAGTCTCTCGGCCTTGCTGTCCCTTTTCCTCTCTCACCAACACACACACACACACACACATACACACATACACCCACCCTGTCAGGAGCCAGCAGAGTGAAAGGGAGAATCAATTACAACCCAACTAAGGGGAAAGAGTTGGTTGCTTGCTTGATGGCTACATGTCAAGAAGACTATAGGTCACGAGCCGCGTGTGTGTGTGTGTGCATGTGTGTTTCCGCATCCCTGTGTATTAGTGTATGTGAAAATCGAGCCCGTTTCCTGGATTCAGATTACATCATTTTCATTTTAAAGACCTTGCTCCAATTAAGTAATTAGTTGCATGGTGTTTTCTCTAATTATAGAGTTGTTCATAAAAGAGCTGCTGACCAGCCTGGGATCGAAAAAATGGAGACCGCTGCACTTTTCATTTCCTGCTCACACACACACACACACACTCAAACGCACATATGCACAGTCTAGTTTAACATCAAGTTAATGCAGTCAAATGCATGTTATTTCTGGTAAAGGGCAGGGCGGGACTCTATATTCTAATCACACTAAAACAGCACTGTGCTTAATAAAGAGCTCCTTGAGTCTCACAGACAGATTACTGTAGTCCAGGTTACTGAACAGTTAGGAGAGGGAGAGTTTAAGGTACCTTTATCTATGCTCGGTAGTATTTTTGCAGCACGTCTTCATCATCTTTCAATACCTCTCCTGTTTTACACTAAATCCGTGCTGTCCTTAAATTGTCACAATATACAAGTGTTGCAGGGAAATATTCCTCAATTTTCTAAGATATAGACTTAAAGGTGTGTGGCTCTTGCAGCACGCTGACACCCTCTTAAATACAAGTCCTGAAATAACAAGATTAACAAACACCAGAACCTTTTCACTCCGAGAGAATAGAAAACAATAATGGGGAAACAAAATTGAATACAAAATGTTAGAAATGCCACAGGTCCCCCTTTCGAGCCCGTCGACAGAGAAAGTGGCTGTGATCTTGAAGATCTCACCACTCAGCCTGTGAAAGCTTCACTATTTAATGAGATTCTGTGATGCTGCCCAGACGCAGGACATCGGCTAACACTCATACTGCACTCTTTCTCTCCTTCAAACACACACACACACACACACACGTAGCAAAAGAAACACACACACACCTGGTTTTGGTTATGACCTCTATGTTTGCAGTTAGCACCATGCAGTCGGGTCAGCAGGAGCAGTCAGGTCTTAGCAAGGATTTCAGATAAATAGCTTTTATACGCAGTAAATATACAGTAGATGCTTTTAAACTTTGCTCGCACTAGTTTCCCGAAAGGTGGACCCACAAATGCATTATTTATACACATGATAGTGATAGGTACAATGTCAACAAGGCACCAATAAACATCCCTGATGGATTGCAAATTCCCCATCTGAGCCAATTACAAGTAAATACCGTATGTTATCTTTCTTGAGCTATAATGCAAACAGTGCATTTGAAAGCGGGAATGTAGCATGCGTGGCATCATTTTCCCCCAAAAAATGCGTCTCATCAAAGTCTCATATGTTATGTCTGAGGTTTCCATGACAGGTTACATGAGTAAACAAATAACGCAGAAACCCTTTAGATCAGTCGGTGCAGTTATGATGGCAGAATCAAACAATTACATGCATCATCATTTCTTATAAATAGAGTCCGTGGCTTCAGATATTGTGCCTGATAGATGGATGGAAGAATAGAATGGGGCCAATCTCTTGTTCCTTCCCTTGATTTCATTATGTGCGCAGACAGAAGGAGGTTAAACACATGCATTTAATTTTTTTTGTACACATGTGGAGAAATATCCTGAGAGAGTAGCTGAACCAGGGTCAGTTGAGGAGAGGAAGTTGAGAGGATAGATGAGCAAAATGGGGTTGATTGATAGAAGAGGGAGAAGTGGTGTGGGGGTGCGGGGGGTGAGCGAAGATCTGGAAGGAGATAGCCAAGCATGGCGCGTGGCTGCCATGTCATCCTGTCATTAGCAGGTTGTTTGGGCCTTTAATTCATCATTCAGACCTTTATTGACTGGAGAGTGTGAGATCGCTATCACTCGGAGACACTAGAAAGGAGCACGCGTTCTCCACTCAGTCACCAGCTGCTCTTCATTTCCTGATGCCAAATAGATATCGCATAAGATATCACATAAACATATCACATGCCATTATCCGCTAAGGTCAAATAATGCTCCAGGTTATGCGGCCGTTTTAGTCGAAGAATGTGATCGTGTGTGGCATTCTGCATAACTTTCAGAGAACTTATAGACCTGGCAATTAATATAAGGAGCTTGAACTGAGCATTAGTGACGTGTGACAGGCCTCTGATGACAGTGACAGGAGTCGTCAGGACGGCAAACTCCACAGAGACCAGTTGACACCATGATAACAAGGTGAGCACCACAGGGGATCACTTGGCCTGTGTTATGTATTTGTGGTAGAAGGTGCATTGTTAGGAGACATGGATTATGGAGACATGTGGCTTTTTTGGAGAGGAGGGGGAGTAGGGTGTGGGGGTGGCGGGGTAATATATGAGTGACTGTGCGTATTATGTGTGCGTGTGTGGTCTCGTGGGAACGCACATTAGACTGGCTTAGCCACCTGCTCTTGCCATTGGACATCTCCCCGCTCACACGCGCACTTACAAACACATACATACATATGTGCATACTCCTCGGGGACACACTCGGGACATCTGGCTCAGCCTGTCAGAAATTTCCCTTCATTTCATGTGACCTGTTGACCCCCGGCAGCCACAGGCGTCAGACAGGCATCAGCGTCACATCTTGTCATTGTTGCAAAGCCGCCATTGGCGGTTCACTGCCGTACAGATCAGTGCAGGCGAGAGTAAACTCGTGGTGGTTTAGCTACTCCTGACTTTTGGATTGTTTTGATAGTTCAGTTGTTTCTCCGCCTACCTCCTTACTGATAACCTCTAGGTTGCTAACATGCATTTGTCTGCTCTGGTTATCCTCATTTCGTCTCTCTCTCTCTCTCTGAGTGCATCCCTTTCTTTCTCTCTTTCTTTTCCGTCTGCCTTACTCATTGAGGTCTCATTTTTCACTGCCTAAAGCTGCGGGGTATTAGTTATGCAAATATTGACGTGCAGCTTTGCCCTGCTAGCTATCAATTGAAATCAGCAAATCGATGGGCCTAATAGCTGCTCATTAGCCAATTGATGCATTTCCAGGGCTAACATCAGAACCTGTCAGCGGCCCCTAATCAATAGAGTCTAAAAGTATTACCTAACCAAGGCCCACACCAGACACCTTTTTAATAACCTAAGTTGGCTGTCTGGCTTCCTCTGTGGAAGTAGGGCAAGAAGTCTGACTCGACTGGGCGTAAGCAGGGAAAGCTTAAACCTCTGTGTCATATCACCAAAATATTTCAAAATATCAGCATTCCTAGACACCGAGCAGACACATTAGCTTTCTTAATTTATTTGTTTTAGTGATGGTGTAATGAAAATCCTCATCCACGAAGCAAAATGTCTCACAGAGAGTCATTTGGTGACGATAATGAAATCTCATCAGTCGGATTTTAATAAGTAACCTATTGTTTCATTTTTTTTTTTTCTGTTGTTGTTCAGTCCAATTCCCAGGCATGCGTTGGAGCAGCCTGTTGTTAGGGCCTGGAGAATGGTACGGTAAAGACTTTGATGCAGCCAGGATGCTGCTGCTGAGAACGGGGCCAGACTGGAGCCCCTCTATCGCCCCTAGCACACAGCCCTGCTAAGCTTAACTCAGCTGTTTGATGCCAAGCGCTGCGAGTGTGCGCAGTGTGTGTGTGTGTCTGTGTGAGTGTGTGTGTGTTTACCCAGCTCAGGGGTTACATAAACAAGAGCAGCTAGCCTACAGGTAAGACCCACAGGAGACCAGCAGAGAGAGAGAGAGTGAGATGGAGCGCCAGTCTCTTACCTTGGCATTCCCCTGGTGTTGTCGCCATTGCAGGAGTTGGATATTCACTAATGAAGGGCGAGCTGGAAAATGACTAAAGGAGATAGTAAGCAAAGTTACTGCACACGCACACACATTGAATACAGTCATACACGTGCGTTAATGTAGTTAACTTGGTGGAGGGGAAGCATCGGTGCATGTGTTTGTGCGCATCCCTGATGTATCTGGGGCTGCTGCAAAGAGATGGTGAGAATGTGGGCGGATGGGGGATTGGAGGCGGAGGCTGGCAGCAGGGCAGTTGGCCGCTGGTGCAGAGAGAGGAAGAGCGGGGAAGGGGATCGTAGGGAGGGGGGTACAGCGGAGATAAATCATTAGAGAGCAGGTTATTGGAAATGCAGGGAGATAAAAGAGTGAAGAAGCCAGTAATTGCCTTAAAGATCAGACTACAAAGCATTACTTTGGATTTTACAAGGCCAGCCAGCAACAAAAGAGCAGTAATTTATGAGCTCAGTGTAAAAGAATAGCATAATTACATTAAAAATTAATGCTAATGAGGGCTAAAATGGGGAAGGTGGTTATTATGAAAGTTTGTATTCATCTTTCCTGGCTTGAATGATGGCTAGTGGCTTGATTAATGGCTTAATTTCTATCAATTAGCAGGCAAAAAAATCTCCACTGAGACGGGCCTAAATTGAGCATTGAATTACACGTCTTTACCGCGGTGCAGGGAGAGAGGGGCAGGGGGGCAGAGGATGGGAGGGGAGGGAAGGGCACGTTATTGAAACCTGGGAAACCAAGAGAGCTGCCGTGCGCTCGCGCGTGCACATGGAAAGCCGGGCATGGGTTACAAAAGTTGGATAAATGTTTATCCTCATGTCTTCTTAGAACTGGGCATCGTATCAGTGCTGAGGTTTCAGAAGACTTTGTCAGTGGTGTGATGCTTGGAGGGAACACACAGAGAAGGACGTTGAAAATCCATCCATCCCTCCATTTTCCATAACTGCTTATCCTTATCAAGGTCCCAGCTGACATTGGGCGAGAGGCGGGGTACACCCTGGACAAGTCGGCCATTGGAAAAAAATATCTAAAATTTAAATCTTTGTGAATTTGAATCCTGTTTGAAAAACATTATGTTCTTTTTGGCAATTCTGAGTTTTTCTTCCAGTATATTTCTATAGTATACTTCTAACTGTGCTGAATTCAGACACACAGCAGCACAGTTTGCCCTTTCTTTGCGATGGCCTGTTCATTTTGAATACATTCATTAAATGCCTTTAAGCTCTCTGTTTGCCATATAATTCCCAAACACCGTCAAAGATTTGCCGCAATTTGTCGAGACCTCCATAAAACAAGCAGTTATTTTTTTCCTTTTTATTTATTTTTCTCCCCACAACAAGAGCTGCGGTAATTTAGCTGGGACGCTAGTGCACTCAATTACTGGAATTAATCAGCAGCAGCAATATATTCAGCTCTGCTGCTCTTGATTGACAAACTGTAGACCAAAGTCAAGTTTACAAAGACAACAAGACCAAGGCCTCTGCTCCCCGTGTTGACATGTGTTGTTGAACAGCTCCCTCTTCTGGCGGGGGAGCGTAACTGCTTTATAACGCTCTAATCTTCAAGGCTGAAGCAGATGAGCTGAAATCTGTTTTCATTGGCTGGTTTGATTTTCTCTCCCGTCTTCTGGTCTTAATCAATGAAGTGGACAAACAGCTATTTAGAGAGAACAATAGCCTATTGATTCTGAGCCACTCATCAGCACTGCTGTCTGTCCAACTAATTTCAGTAATGAGATGGCAAGTGAGTTTTCTGACTCCATCTTTTATATACACACACACACACACACACACACACACACACGTATACACATACATGTATGGGTGTAAAGGACACTAACGCACGTTAACATATAGTGCTCAGTCACTATCCATTATTGTAAACTGCAAATGCAAAACAAAAGTTTATTGATTGAGTTTGATTCCATTTCCTGGTGCGCAGTAATGGTTGTAATGCATTTCAGCATCCAGGCACGGATGCCACAGAGAGCTACGGATAACCTAATTTAAAGCAGTACATACTGCGCATTTAATTGTCTACTTTTGTTTCTCTTTCCTTTCTGCCTGTTTCCTCTCACTCAGCTTTCACTTCATCCTCCTCTCACCACTAACAGAGAAGCGTTCCTAATGCGGTGACAATTGAGTCGACCTGTTAAATTAATTTCCCAGATAATGTGTCAATATTAAATATCAACTTTGACCTCTCCAAGCTGCGGAGTGCGCTCGCCCAGCTAGAGTATTGATTTTTGTCTGCCTCTAAGCTCGCCAGGCCCGCACTCAAAGTCCATTATTTTTGATTTTCTCATGAAATACATATCTTTTCCCGCTGACATCTGACAAACAGCATATGGAAGTCATTTTATCTACTAATAATGTGTTTGTCAAAAAGTCTGAGGTCTTAATGGATTCCTGCAGCACACACGGACAGCCCAGCAACAGACGGGCCTGCCAAGGAGATGCTAGAAGATATGGTGTGTGTGTGTGTGTGTGTGTGTGTGTGTGTGGATACATGTCAGTGTGGCAGTTTTGTGTGGTAGCTCTTTATGCAGGGCATTCATGCTCAAAGGATTGCAGAGAAGGGGGTAATTGAAAAAGTGAATTATTTGTGCTGAATTAATTGTCGGGGCCAGTCACAGGCGTTCGTTTTTTCACTCAAACACGTGCACACTCACACACCCGAGCAGCGAGCGGTGGTGATAGTGGTGTGAAGGACAGGCCACAGTCTCCAGGAGGATATTGGGCCAGTGTTCAGACTTCATCTAGCCGCCCAGTCAAGGTAATGACTATTTTTGGAGCTGCTATGCAATGCGTCTCTGCTCACATCTTCCCGCACAGGATGACAAGCTGATAGTCTGTCATATAGGAAGGCTTAATTCCACTTGTCACTCAGTTGTCCAATTCTGCAGTGCATTTAAATCAAAACTGAATTTGTTTGAGTGCTATTATGAACTATAATAGGGTGTGTGCGCCTTTGGTGTGCGCGTGTGAGATAGCATGTGATGCTTTGCTATGAAAGCCGGAACAAATATTCATTTATTCATTAAACACCGGGCCCATGAAGATCTGTTGTGACACCCATTCTGTAGCTGCTAATGGATTGAATTAATTCCTGCTATTAGCTCCAATTGCATGATGTGTGTGTGTGCGTGCGTATTAATGTCAGCCATGAGTGCAAAGTATGTAAGTTTACCAGTAGTACTTATATCCCGATGTTCTGTGTGTGTGTGTGTTCCCATTTGTGTGCTTGTTTTCATGACGCAGCCTACATGAGTGGAGCAGAGAAACATGGATGTCTGCTGGATTGACAGATAGAGAGATGGGAGAGTGCAGGAGAGGACGGATAGATGGCGGAGAGAGGGATGAATATTGACTGATCAGTGGAGAGATTGACAGCCAGAGAATAATGGGAGCATTCAGACTGTTGCTAACTTTCCTGGCACACCTATTTTTGCCCTCCTACGCTGCGACGACTGCTCTTGAATTCTTGAAATGATTTATTATCTGATATGCAGAATCCTGATGTGTTTATATCTGAGAGTAATTTACTGGAAACCCTTTCTGTCTTTTTGTTTGATTGGACGAGCCAGAGCAAAATACTTTCTGATACATGAAAACTATATGAAACCTAATCACATTTAGTCTCCATAATGAAATTCCATTGCAGTGAGTTTGTGTTCATATTTTGATTATTTTAGAATGCATTATCCGAGTGTAATTCACTGTCTGGCTATTATCTTGTTAGTATTTTTTTTCCACTTGCCTTTTGTAGTAACTCTATGCCCTTGGCTAAGCAGGAGTCCTTTTTCATGGAGGACAAGATTAAAATAGGGGAATATCAGATATTTCATATTGTATGTGTCAAAGAGCATTATACAGAGAGGTAACATACAATCAACTAAGCCCGGCCCGAATTAAATCTGGTGCCTTTCAGAGAATGACCAGGCATGGCTGACCCTCTGTGTGTTTGTGTGTGTCTCCGGGTGTGTGCATGCTTTTGTTCATCGCCTTCCTTCTGTGTAACATGTGTTTCAGAGGGAACTTCTGTGGAGGAGCAAGTGCGAAGGATAAAGGACATTGAGGCCATCGAGAGTGATTCCTTTGTTCCTCAGGCTTTCAAATCATCCAGGGATGATATAAAGGTGCGTTCTGTCTCTCTTTCTCTCCCTACCCCTCACTCTCGCTAGCTTTTCACTCTGTCTCTTATTGAATTTACCTCTCTGCAACGCTGTGCCGTCTGTCCAGAGACAGCCCAGACCAAATCAAACATTCATTCAGCACCGTTTGTTCCGACCTGAGATGGTTTCATCAGACGCTCCACTGTTCGCCGCCTCCAAAGCTGCAGCACCCACACAAAAGCCACAGCAGGCAGCAGCCATCCTCTGTCTTCCTCCCTCTGTCTCTTTCTCCCCCCTCTGGTTGTGCAGATGCAGACAAAACACAGAAGTCATTATTGAAATGTCTCTGAAGGAGCAGGAATTAGATTTGTTGGGGCTCATGGCTGTTTTGAAAAGATAGGCGACAACATGTGACAGCGAACCTGCACAGACAGTTTGGGACACATACTGTTGAGTCTGACAAAGGTCGAGACCCATGTGGCTCAGCTTGGCCTGGACTAAGCCAGTCAGGCCGCACAGATTGCACAGTACACTCTTCCTTCTCATCCTGAGAGTGTCTCACATATTGAACCTGAAACTCAACCAGGTTCCAGCTGGGCAGCAGCTTGTTCACATCCAGATCATCTCCACAAATAAAATCAGGTTTATTCTCACACCTGTATAAAGTTAGATTCATACTGTAAAAATGTTACAAAAATGGGAAGCAATTCTGCAATATTTTAATCAGTTGCTTTATAAGATTAAAGTTCTTTAATGAAATACAAATTTAAGTTTTTTAATAACAGCTTTTCATTAGTTTTCATATTAATCTCTTGGGTATTGTCCTCATAATTAGTCAAATATAACTTAAGATATCCAGACGATTCATCCTTAGTTGGGAATATTCAGAGTTTTCTAGCTGTATCTCATCTTTGGCTGTTGTGAAGAGGGCACTGGCTAAATATACTGCAGATTTAAACATTGCTTCATTAGCATAAAACAGATATCTTTGGGTTATTTGTTGTTTAATTAAACCCATAATTAATGAAACCTTTTAAAAACTAAATAGGACTAAGGATTTTTAAGATTTCAAGAAAGCTGCATTCATTAGAAATGTATATTCAGCATATTGTTACAAAGAATTGTGATTACCAGTTCGACTGTCTGATATTTGGCACATCACCGTACTTATTAGCCAGTGTGTTTTATATCTCGCTCACTTTTCGTATCCTGCCAAATGAATTTTAAATAGATCTTTCCAACTGGGTAAACATTTGCTCTGGGGCTGTGTTTGAAACATGAATGGACTTGGCAAAGTGTTAATTTTGATATTTCTTCTTTGTCAAGTGCAACAAGGAGAACTGGCCATCTTTCCAAATATTGGGCCTATTATAGTTTTAAGGAATACCTCGAGGGATGGAGGAAGAATCGGTTGTAAAAAATCACGTTTCCTTCATGTCTGACTCACAGCAACAGAGAATCTTAATCTTTAAGCCATTTTCAGTCATATAGAAAAGGGAACATACTTTTATTTTTTTTATTTTTTTATTCAACTGCTTCAATTCATTGTGACACAAGTTGCGGCACAACTGACCGAGCTAAGGTGTCATAAACCTGATCTCACACGAGGCCTCTCACACTGCAGTTGCAGGGTTTATAAGAAAATATAAGATGGAGAAACACATGCACGCGTAGATGACACATATGACTTTGATTCAGGATACAAGCTGATTACTATCAACACAGCTTTCTAGAAGCTTATTGCATGAGCCAGACTTTCACTGCCATCTGCTGGACAAATGATGTATCGAATTTACCTATTCTCTTTTCTCTATGCACTGCATACTTTATCTATAACGTATAATATATGTAATATATACCAATCTTATGGTACATTGTTTAGCCTTCAGTGAAATTAACAAACTTTTATGTTGTTGTACCTACCAAAAAGTTATGCAGTGTGTGTTCCATAAGACCTCCATTCAATTGCAATTTGGAAACTCTTTCCTAAACATTTTATGTATGTTTTATTTTCATAATGAATTCACATGTTTTGCACCTATAGGTAGATCCTCAATTTCCTTTTGGTTGTATGTTTATGTTAATAAATAAACTAATAAATTCAAATTCAAACTAATAAATTCATTTTTTAAACGTTGTTTTCACAATGTATTACTTGCATCTACAATTTATAATCTTAGATTTACTCATGTCTTTTGGTACTCTGACACATTTTTGCACTGTTCTGTGTATTTCTGTGAGTTCAGACTGAGCCAGCTGAGCTGAAGCTGGAGTTGGACCGAGCGCATTCTCCGGACGTCACTCTTCCCATGTCCATAGTCTACAATGACACTGACACACTCGCCCATCCCAGTGTAAGTTCACACACAAGACAATATTTCACTGCTAGGTTTAAATTTTTTCTGTTTGCTTGATCATCACACCAAGCTGTTGTGCAGTTCGACAACAGACTTTTATTATTTATTTTTTTTACCACCTTTTGGCACACCTAAAGCTCATCTCATCTGGTTTCTTGTCGTTTTATCTTTTGTACCGTCTTGTTTTTATGAGTGTGGTGCTTGGACAAACTTTTCAAAGTTTTTCATAAAAAAAAAAAAAAAAACTACTGCTGTAACTAACACCACCACTATTTACACCATTCCTGCATATTCTGACACCATAGTATAGGACACTGCAGTATAGTTGATTATAGCCTCCTAACATCACCTCCTCTCCTGCCTGCAGACCAATGATGAAAAACGAGAAAGAAACTTTAAACTCCAATAACGCTCCCTGGGGCTTCCCAGTCATCTATCTCCACTGGGGAAACTAAGTTATGCCTTGACATATGCAGATAACCCCCTCAAATACACACACAGCCCCCCGAGCTGAAATGCGCACACATACACACCCTCAGACAGGCTGATGTATGGTAGCAATATGCCCCAGGCGGGCCCCGGCCTCAGCTTCAGCTCCAGCTCCACTTCCAATTAGAACAGATGAGTCCCATTAGCCCAGCCCAGATACTGTCATCCCACACACACAGCCTCATTAGCACCATGACACCAGCGCAGGGCCGACAGACAAGAACTCACTGGTGTTGAATCTAACACACAGATAACATGCAGCGCAGCTGTAAGCAGCGTAGGTTTAGGAATGAAGGATCGACGTGGCCGGCGTTGCTCTACAATCTGCATAGTAATAGACACATATCGTCACACAGACGTACAGTATGTACATGTCACCATTAACTCTCACACAAACACGCACACACAGTGAATATAGAAATGATCTTCCAATTTCTCCCTTTGCCTCAGCCCCTTGCTTCTCAGTCTCATAGTCATTATGTTACTTCCTAATAAACAGATGCCTTCATTCATCAGACACTCGCAGCAGCAGTTTTATAGCCCTTTTACAATCAATATCGTTGCTGCTGGTGATGTACTGCGCCGAATATGCGACATGTGTAGGCCTTTTTCTGTCAGCAGGCTAACACACTGCCAGGCCCGCTTAACTGAACTTTTAAAATAAAGCTTATTTTCTAAAGTTTAGTACAAACTGATAAGGCAGGAAGACAAGGAAATACTAATGAGACATGTAAGATACCACAGCTTTCACTCTAGAGCATCATCGTTGTGACTCAGAGGTCCACATTGAGGTCACATGAGTGTCAATGGGCAGTACTGACAGCTCCGTGCCAGGCTTAGGAACTTACTAGGAAACATAGCTCATTCATTTCTGTCACATTCTTCATGTGAAATGTTTTGGAAGGTGGGACTGAGTGGCCCTAACACTACACATACAACCTCTGTCATCGGGAGTTGGTAATGACTCATGTGCCAGTGTAGACTGGGATTATTAAAGTATTTCTGATTCTGATTCTGAATAAAGCTGCTCTTAGTAAATACAACAGAAGCAATTAAGCTAGAAATGTGTTGAGGTGGCCAACAAATTCAACTGTAATCTTTCAATCTGTAAAACATAGGACGATATCGTATAAATATCATCATAAAAATGAACTAGATGGATGACTTCCATCTTTGTTCCTGCCCTCACCTTTGGGCTTTGGGTAGTGACCGAAAGAATGAGATTGCGAATTCAAGCAGCTGAAATGAGCTTCGCCTGCCGGGTAGCCGGGCTCAGCCTTACATATAGAGTAAGGAGCTCGGAGTTAGAGCCGTCCAACTGGGACGAGATCCATGGGTAAACCCAGAACCCACTGGAGGGGCTACA
The DNA here is from genome assembly GCF_000972845.2 of Larimichthys crocea. Lineage (NCBI taxonomy): Eukaryota > Metazoa > Chordata > Actinopteri > Sciaenidae > Larimichthys > Larimichthys crocea. The sequence goes on along the minus strand of NC_040017.1, from coordinate 16,242,140 downwards.
TAGCCCATCTAGCCTGGGAACACCTCGGGATCCCCAAGGAGGGGCGGGAATGAATTGCTGGGGAGAGGGACGTCTAGGGTGCCCTGCTAAACCTGCAGCCACCAGAAGATAATGGATCAATGATTGATTGTTTGAAGTCATTTTGCATGAACATGCCAAACATTTTAAGGTTGTCAAATGTAAGAATTTGTTGCTTTCTTTGTCTCAGATTATACTAAATTGAATATTTTTGGGGCTCCTTGTGCTGACATTCAATTGTAAAATGTTTTCATTTTCACTGTTTCAATATTTTAAACCTGTTTTTATGTTTGTCTTAGCACACACTGAAAAATAAAGCAACACTGGTTCCTGGTGTTGAAGTCTAAATGACAGTCAAACCCTTGTAACTTTGTCTGTCTGTTTACTAATGTGTCCTCTCTACTCTGTCCTGCAGTTGTTTATGGACAAGGACAAGGCCGAAGAGCTGTGGCTCAACAGACTGATCTCACTGCGGCAGGAGAGGCTCATGGGAAGTCCTGTGACCTAATGGACCCCAGGACCCCAGAAGGACCCATCCTGCTCCTTTGATTCCTGTTTCAGTTGCTTCTGTTGTGTCTGAATCCCCCCAATAAGTCAGTCGTGTGTAAAGACATGACATTTTGTACTTTACCCTTCCACTGATTTCTTTGACCTGTAAAAACTTGAGAATTTGAGCAAATGAACAGTATTTTTTTTTTTTTTTGCTCCTGGTGTACCGATTATTTTATTATTGTGAATGTATTTGAATAAAACAATCTGCCGCCTGCTTTATTTTTAACAGTTGAGGTTCTTACAGTCAGATAAGTTGTTGTCTGTTTATGTAGCATTTGACACATTTTGACTTTTGTAATTAATTCAGTAAATAAAGACAGCTGTGGTTTGTTTTTTGTTGTTTTTGTGTGAAATCTGTCTTGTGCTTTTGTGGCTGAATGATGGAGATAAGCTTGTGCGTGGGATTTATTTGATAGAAACTTGTGACAGTTGTTGTGTTTTTATAAAATGACATAGAAGCATTACCATCAGATAGATAGAGATACATGAGTCACCCTGCCATACAGTAACCTATTATAAGTAGCCTGACTCACCCTGAAGGTAACCTTATCACTTTGGTCTGCATCAATATTGGCATAAAACTAGAATAAATATTCTCACCTGCCCTAAACTTTACCCCCCTCTTAAATATACAATTCGGTGATTTATGTTTATGTTTATGCAATGTTGTGTCTCTGTTGGAGGAGGGATTAAAGTCAGTGTAGAGTCCACACTCAGGCCTATTTGTGGAACAGCCAGATGGTAGATCTATACTGAGTCTGGGACACGGTGTGTCACTCATGTACCCTCCAAATAGTCAGTTGTAATAAAATAAAGAAAAAGCTGAAAATATTTTGCCAAAGCAAACACACACAAACTTTGCTGCGTGAACGAGTGAAATGTGATTTGTGTGTATACCCTCCTCACATGTCTTTACACCCTACAATTACCAAATCAGTCATCACCTTAGAAATAAAAACAGTCTGGTAATTTAACCCCATGTGATTTCTCCTTCACCCTGGGACAATCACTGAGATTTCTGCAGTTTAAAGGCGCAGCCAGCTGCATGTGGCTCACACAGCACATGTGAGGGTAAAGTTAGACAGGCACCCGGCTGATTTTTGTGGTGGCTTGCACACAAAAGATAAAGAAAATTAGTTTTAGAAGAAATTTCTAGAGTCCCGTCGCCATGGCAGCCACACAACACACAGCCCGCGGATAGGACTTGGTTCAAACGCTGCGAATAACCAGCCAATGGGATTGACGGACTGGGCGTCACGTGTGCGGTGTCGGTGTGCGTTTGGTTCTAAATCACTCCAGCTCCTCCATGGTAACATTACCGAGGCTGAGCTGAGGAGGGCGGACACCTGCGGCAGAGAGGATTATTTTATATCTTTGTCCACACAGATTCAAAATCCGTGGAAATGTTCAACAGCAATTTCATGGACTTTGATGATGATCCGTTCTTCTCGTGAGTAGCTAAACTAAACTTAAATCTATTATAACTTATTGACAGGCTGGTTTGGCTTGTAGGTTGCTCATATATTAAACATAAATTAAAATAAACACAAAAGCAGTTTATCAGGTTATGAAATAAATATCATTTGAGGTGCTATATTTCATGTCATGATATATTTAGGACCGTGCATAAGAAATCCTAGACAACAACAACAACAAAGTATGGCCACAGGCTAATAATGTAACGCTGAAACCTAATATTGAGTTTAAAGTTTAAAGAAGTTCAAATTTAGTTTCACTTTTTAATGATTATCTATTAAAACAGAGACGTTGTTATATCAGGCCTGGCTTCTCAACTCTGATTAACCACTCTTAACTTGTTTTGCATGACATTTTTTAATATTAACCCTTAAAATAATAATTAAAAATAAATAAATAGTGGCTTCCTGCACTTAACTAAAGTTTTTTTTGGGTTATGTAATCTTACTACCACTCTGCACTGAGCAAATATGAACATATCTATGACTTGTTATTGTTATATTTAATATAAACTGAATTGTTTTAACCATTACAGTTTAATGACGCTGTTACCTAGCAACGGCTGCTCCGAGCTGGAACGACAGACGCTGATTTTATTATTATTTATTAAAAAATAATAAAATGAATAAAAAGCATTAAATTTAACCTAAAACCTGCATGGAAATGTCAGTTCATGAAGTAGCACAGCATTATTGTGTGTCCTCTCATGTACTTGAGTAATCAGTAATCACTTTTAAATGACTGTCTGTGTGCCAAAGTCACTTTGACTAATTGCATGAGTGAACACCTGCTGTGTTAGTGTAGCCGCACTTGACCCGACTTCTAAGACTGTAAGGGGTGTAAGGCTCAGAGTATTTTAGGGCCGCTTCTTATTTTTAATGTTGCGTTCATTGAAGAATTTATCTGTCATGGGCTCCGAGCTGGCACAGGTTAGAGAAGTCACTAAATATAGGAGGACATGGAGTATGTATTCATGCTTTGCAGCCCTCAAACATCATGTCACAGATTTGCTTTGTGTGAATGTTGACCCTCACTTTGTTTTTGCTTTCTCCTTCCTCTGCCACAGGGATCCTTTCCGGGCACACAGGGATCATATGAGGCACATGATGCGGAGCTTCTCCGAGCCCTACGGTGCACCCTTAATGCCCAGTATAATGGATGGGAGAAGCCGTGGGCGTGACATGGCACAGCATCCTAGCTCATCCCTGGCGCTGAGAGATGAACACAGGGTGAGAATGAGCAAGAAGCACTCTGTGTATTACACATATTTGACCTAGACTACATACATATCATTTGGTTCTATGTGGGTGAATGCTGAAGCTGCTCCTCCATACAATTACGCCCTCTGTCCACTGTTCATACGCCTTATAGAAGATTCATGTTTGGAGAAACTTTACTGAGGTTATAGTGAAAGCTGGCCACTGGCAGCGTAACTGGAGCACCACTCAGTGAGGTATGGGGGCCATGTGAGTTTCTGGTTTAGTGGAAGGGCAACCCCCTTGGCCTCTCTGGACAGTTATATCTAGCCCTCAGGAGCCCTATTTATAGTGCATTGTTCCACTGACACACTGCTTTCTTGCAAATACACGCACAGACTTCTTTAACACTCAAACCAATAGGACCCCGGAGAATTCTGCTTTGCTCTGCTGAGGTGAGCAGCTGCTGAAAATAACTTTGATATCACTCTAGTTGGCCTAGTTGTCATGTTAACGTAAAATACAGTTTGTTTTCCGAACCGTCTCCCCTGATATATTTGATTTCATGCACTTTCGTGCAGGATAAAGCTGTAAAAAGCCGCAGCCGTTTAGAGAGCACTCATGGATTTTGTTTGCTCTGGAACAAATTGATGTGATTTGTGCAGCACTGTAATGAAAAGGCAGGGAGGCAAGCAGGAGGATAGTTCTGGCCTGCCATGTTTTGCACCCGTTAACCTTCCCAAATCAAATCAGCCCCTGTGCTGCTTATATATCCCTGCTAAGTCAAACTTAGTCCCTGTCACCTGTTTTAATCCCAGCACCTCATGAGAGCCTGTATATTTATCCTTGATAATGACTTTCACCAGAAACCCAGCCTCAATGGACAGCAACTTGTTTTCTCTTTATTAACATCATGCCATTAACTAGCTCACGCCAGCTGAGGAGGGGCTCTGAGCACTTGACTAATGAGCTCGGTGACAGAGGGTGAAATGGAGCCGCGCTGCAAAATGCCCATCCAAACAAATTATTTCATGTAATAGAATGTACTTGAACGTGTTTCAAATGTTTCTGACAAGATGCTGCTTACTTTTGCAAATGCATTATCTTGACCAGTTGGGAGAGGAACAACAGGATTTTATGTTCATGAAAGATTAAATTATGTGTCAGGTGCAAAGTTTTTTTGCAGCATAAAAACAAAATGGGTTTCAATTAGCTATTTTTCTTCATTCACACAAAAAGTGAGTTTGAAAGATAAAGGATTCCTCTGGCGCTCCAATCTCCAGAATCCTTTTGTTAATTGTCACAAACAATAAACCTACACTATGGTTAGATACATGGATTTAAAGTTCACCGAATTACCATCAGGATGCACAGTTATTCCCACCGAACCCTGCTCTCTAACTCCCACACACTCAATTATCTGAAGATAAGGAACCGGTCTGGTGTTGCCCAGCCGCGGTCAGAGGGCTGAAGCTCTGGTGCTGAAGTGTTGGCTCTGTAAAGGCATTTGCGCGGATGTCATGGACGCTCTGTTTTCTCATTGTTGCTCTTTTAGTCCATCTGTTTGGCAGAGCGTGCCTTGGCAGTGCTGGTGCATTAGCAGCCAGATGACAGACAGCTCACTCTCATACTGCTCTCTAATATCACGGGCACAAATACGTACGCAAACACACACATACAGTATTAAAACGTGCTCATAGGCACACTTACACATGCAAAAGAACGCTGACATGCAAATCCACACACACACACACACACACACACACACACACACACACACTTCCAGTATTAGCTTGCTAAGTATTCAATTCCCCTGTCTTACCTTCCAAGGCTGCTGTGAGTTATCACATTTCCAAATCTCTTGCCAACGTCCACTATCTGGTTCATATCACCTTTCAAAGCACTCATTCATCTGAGCACTTGTTTCTAGAAAGTACTGTTGAATGGCAGTCAAGCATTATCATAAGTTGGATGTATGTAAGTGCTAGGGTTGGGGGGAAAAGGTGATAACAAGCATAGGTAGAACTGATTTATGCACTTTAGCAGTACTGACACTATAAAATGAGGAGAAAAGCTTGGCAAAGTGGAATTAAGCAGCTCCTACGCCTCTTATTCACATCAACACAATCACAATCAGAGCCTCCTTGTCTTCTCTGTGCTCTTCTAGTTCAAAGAGCACACATTTAACAACTCCCTGCCGATGCATCTAATCCATAGGAGCTATGGAGTTTGCGGCACGACCTCTCTTTGCCTTTTTAAGTGCGAATCATCGACAGTACACGTCCCCTCTGGTGTAACTCATAGCTCCCCCAGGAGCGAGAGCGGGCTGCCTCAGAGGGCACAGTGGCAAGTTCAATATCAGATTGAGAGAGAGATAAAAAAGAGAATGTCAATCTGCAGTTGTCCAGACAGCCTAAAATAATGTGTTAAAGACCACTGGGTCTACGTTCCTTATTCTGCACCCTCTGCTCAACCCCGGTCTAAATATAATGTTGGCAGATATGTAACTGGCATTTATTAGTCCATACATGCCACTCTAGGATAAAATTGGCTGTGAGGCTTCATAGATACTGGTCAGGAGCGTTTTACATCAGCTTGACATTTGAAAAGAGCTGAGAGAGCAGCCTTGGACTCTTTGACCCCTGATAGATCCCCGTCCTGACTGGTCCATCCAGCCTACCGCAGCCTTCCTAGAATTAAGCTCAGTTTCAGTGTTAAACCCACGCTAATCTCTGGCAATGCGACCCAATTACACATGGAACACAAGTCATTCAACACCCCCACTGATTATGCACAATACCCATGCGCATCACACACATAGCGATGACTGTTGAGATGCTTATCCAGGGCCGCAGGGTCATAAACACCTGAGCTTTTGGCCCAGAGAACACAGGGTCTGGCTGCAGTCAGCTCCCGCCTCTCTGGCCTGTCACGCCTTGGTGCTCGCACTCCGATAGAGTTCATGGCCTTGAAGGGTTGTGCTACAAGGCCACGGGGAGAGCTCTGTGCGGCCGTGTCAAGGGCTTAGTGTCCGATGTAAGACAACCTAACAGCTTCCTGGAAACAACCTCAACAAACGTGCAAAAAGTGTGTGTGTGTGTGTGTGTGTCTGTGTGTGTCTGTGTGTGTGTGTGTGTGTTATGCTGTGTTGCTAAACTGAAATTATTTGAATCCTCAGGACATGAGCCGGTCATTGTTGCCCTTTGGTGGTATTGACAACACGGTCAGTAAAGTCCTCCGCTGTTCGAATGCACTTCATATGAGTTTCTCTCGTTTCGCTCGTACCGGCCACATGCATGCTCCAAATCCGTAACTGACTCTGCCCATTACTTATTGACTAAAAGTGGTCACAGTGTTTCCTTTACAGTCACTCAAATTTAAGTTCAGCATCAAGTGTAACCGTGAAGAAAATAGGTTTATATTACAATACAAAACCCTCCTCACTCAGTAATTCCTATGGAAACACTGTGACCGGTATGTGGACCAGTGGGTTTCTTTCTGAAGCATGCATAATCCATTATTTGTTGTTCTCCACTGTAACACATGCATCACATTTGTTCCTTTTTATATAGATTTTAATGACGTATGTTGTAAAAGGTTAATGATGCATCTGTTTCTGTCAGATTTGGATCCATTTTAAAAAGGAAACAAAACTTTGTGGCTGCACCAAAGATTGTGCAGTTGGACAACTATATATATCGCCAAGTTGACTCTTTTTGGGGGGCGATTTTTGTTCATTCAATTTGCTAATGTATTGGTCTGTCTCCGAAGAACAGACACAGACCTGTACGAATATATTGGCAGTTGCCGGCTGTTGGGCTGACAGTGGCAGTTGGAAAATTTTAACATATCGCCCAACCCTTCCATGATATCTAACATGAACAAATTTTGAATGCATGGTGACTAACAGCATCTTACTGCCATATGCATGACTGACTCGAGTGGTGTACGCAGTTTTTCCTCGCTCGAAATGAGGCAAAGATGGAATCTCAACTTGACCTACAGAAACGTTTTTCAAAGTAAGAAAATAAACGTGAACATAACATAAAATAAGGGTTGTGATTTTCAATTTAAATACTTGGTATCATCTTCTGTGTTAAGTGTCCTGCAATTAAGCCAGCCTTTATCAAATGTGCACTCTAATTGATGCGTTTAATGCCACGTTTTTCAAAAGTTTAGATTTATTTGTCGTTTTATTATGAATGGTACTAGATCACATGACATGAGGTGATAAAAATGTGAACAGGCTGGTTATAGTGCCCCAGATGACACACATGCAAGACACATTTAGCATGGTGTGTTTGTACGTACGTTTTTACACATGATGGAGTTGTTTATGAGCTGATAACACCGAGTGACGTGTAGCGTACGAGCCTTGGTATTCAACTCCTCTGACCTTCGGCTGTTCTTTTGCTCTTGTGTTTGTGCAGGACATGATGAGAAACCCTTTCGGCATGTTCGACAACATGATGGCCAACATGAGAAACAGGATGGGGGAGATGCACAGAAACTCTGTGAGTTTACTCATTCAGTGATTGTATGTTTTGTTTCCTTTTTTCGTTGCCGTTCTCAGACATAAATTGCTTGACAAGCGTGTGTTTGTGTGTCCCAGGAGAACATGTCCACGGATTCAAACACCCACTCATTCAGCTCCTCATCAGTCATGACATATTCAAAGGTTGGAAATGAGCCTCCGAAGGTCTTCCAAGCAAGCTCATCGACACGCCGCGCCCCTGGAGGGGTAAATACCACATTGCATGTACTTTAAAGCACAGATCAGTACATTGAGCCAGTCTGTCAGTGGAGGGATCACTCAATTTGTCATTCCAGAGTGGTCACGATGATAACATCCCCTGGCCTTTGCTTATGAGAATATTATCTCAAACAAACTCTCCCAGTGGCACCAAATGGCTCTGTTCCATTAAGGTGCAGACCCAATACCAGGTCTCTGGAATTGGCACTCCTAAATGGAACGCGGCCTTACGACTAATATTAGCCGCACTTGACTTTGACCAGTCAAACTGTCGACCTGTTTATTTTATGACTTTTTATGTAAAGGACATAAACATATCGATTGCTTATCTGTGGGATTTTTTTATAGACCAACTGATGTGTCTGATGGGTTCAATAATGTTTTATGACCAGATCAAGGAGACCCGGCGAGCGCTTAAAGACTCCGAGAGCGGTCTGGAGAAGATGGCCATCGGTCACCACATCCAGGACAGGGGACATGTTGTTGAGAAGAAGTTCAACAAGAAAACAGGAGAGAAGGAGTTCAACCAGGACTTTCAGAATATGGATGAATGTACGTTAATTCACAAACAAGACACCATTACGATGATGGATAAACAGTAAATACTGGTACATTACCCAGATATAGTTTTTGGACTGTCAGATTAAGATTTCAGAGTAGACTTTGGTCAGATCATGTTTATATGTTATGATAACCTCAGTAGATTTGTTAAGTAGTCTGACCATTATTCCACTGTCTGCAGACAAAATGTTGCCTAACACGATCCTGATCCTCTACCCCCAGCTGAAGCATCGTCTTTTGACGATGAGTGGCAGCAGAAAGTGTCCACGTTTCAGCCCTCTGGCCCCATGTCTCAACTGAAGGAACCCCAAATCCGTGGTGTTCACCGGGCAGCCCTCACCAGCTCTGAGCAGGCCCACAGGTCAGTGTTATGTGCTCAGACACCATGAAGTGTTGAAGACAAGCCAGAATCTGCAGTTCAGGATCAAATGACAAACAAGTGCCAGACACTGACAGACACAGCACGCTTTATTGAGTGTATGATGCTGCAGTTAATTTAGATTTGATAATAACTGTGATTGTTGACTTTTTTCCCCCACAGAGACCAATCAAAGGGCACGACCGAGGATAAAAGCAAAGTGAAAGACTCAGGATCAAGAAAGAAGTAAAAAGATCTGTGTTTATTAAAGTATTTTAACCAGTACACTTGGGTACTCTGTACAACCCCTTCCACACACACACACACACTGATTTAATCAACAAGATAGACAGAATTTGAAGGCACTGACCCACATTTTGTAAGATTTAAGAGAGTATATGTTTCACATTACTGCTGACAACTTTCCAAAGCATACTGCACAATATGAAAAACAACATGTCGAGAATTGAAGCGGAGAGTTTATTCTTGTTATTCATGGGTGAAATTACACATAACCACCTAACTGTTAATATTTTTACTTAAGTTTGACAACATAAACATAACAAATGCAAGAAATATGGGATTTGAATTTGGATTTTTTAAAAGTCTCTGCAAGTTTATATTTATACCATGATCATGCAGCAGTACACTCTTATAGTAATACTCAAGTAATTCTTGAGTGCTACTTTTATAAACTTTAAGAACATTACAGTAAAGGTCCAAAGTGTCCTTAATATGATGGATCCTAGGATGTGTTGAAACAGATTCAGATAAACTATACAATGCAAGTAGATGTTACCATATAATTGGGTCATAGACACGACTTTTATCATTGCACATTAACAACCAGAGAGCAACTAATGTAGATCATTTTGCATCAGATAATTTTGCTCTGTGTAAGATATTCTGTTTCCCACGTTGTAACTTTCATCATGCAAGAAGGCATGAAGTCATGTTGTGACTTATTGTTTGAAATCCACTCATGCACTTAGACAATGTCTACATTGTCTTTTTGTAATTGTATCGTCTAGTTCCCAATGTTCTAGATACATGTATTTTATCTATGTAATCTTTGTAAAAAGAAAAAAATAATACTCTTCCCTTTTTATATGTTACTTTGGTTTCTCTTGTTTTTCATCGGATGAACTCTGTGCTGCACAGCACAACGTCTTGACATTGTCTGGATTATTCTCAATAATTCGAGCTCTGTTCTTGTATATTTTTTCAATCTTAAAATAAGTAAGTTCTGTGTCAAGACAGACTATTGTCTGACAATAAAAATGTAAAGATATTAAGTTTTTAATCTGGTGCTTTGTGTTTCCATCCATCTCACACGTTACTGTAGGCAGAGGTCTATGAGATTATGAACGTGTATTGTGGTAATCGTCTCTTGTGCTGTGCCTGTTTGGTCAGGACCCAGGGTAGTATTTTTGGATCTAAGCACTTGTCAGTAGCTCAGATTGGTCTGAGATGTAACACAGCTGCTAGCCCCTCTCATGTGCTCGTGTATCAGACTTCATTAATCCCTTAGCTTCAACATACAGATAGCAATGAATTGACAAGCATCGGACCGATATATAGCTCAACAAGGATCCAAGTGCAAGTAGAGTCCACCAGAACTAGAGCACATAACGGTATGTTTATGTAACATGAAAGATGAGCCATTCAAGAAAGCTATGTATGTGTCACTGTATACCACTGATGTGTCATGGAAGACAAGAGGGAGCAATCACCCCTCCTGACTGTCTGCCAATCACAGGTACCGCTATCTCACACAGGTCACTGTCATAGGTGGCTGAGATGACCGACAGACTTCACAGCTTCTCAGTTTATGCTGTACTCAGTGACACCCTGGAAATCTCAGTAACTGCAATAGATAGTTATTTCTCAACAACCTAGGAGCCAGATCAGATACTTTTCTTACAGGCTCCTCCAAGGACAAAGAGATCAGCTCAACACCTGTCACCACTTTAATTAAATACGCTACTGCCTCTGTAAATTGAGTCTGACATTTTCTTCCCTTTAACTACTTCCAGAGTTAAATCTTACAAAACTTTTCTGCAGACAATATGTGTATTAATTCACCTGCGCAGTTAAATAATTTTTAAGACTTGGCTGTAAGAAAAATGTTCTCTTTTTGCTTTCCCCATCGTTGCACACCAATAATCAATAACAAGACATTAGTATCAGTAGAAAGGTTTTATTCAATACAAAGAAGCTACAAAAGACTTGTGAATATTGAGTTGGCAGTTACAACTCTGCCACCACCTGCTGGTCATCTTACAACATGACTGTCAGGAATATTTACACAGCATTTATAAAGAAACATAACTTACTTAAAAAAAAAAAAAGAAGAAGAAGAAAGAAAATCTTAACCAAATATACAGGATCTTGAGCAAAACTGAGTTCAGAGTCACCGGATGCAGAAAGACCTAAGGCCAGGTCAGGTCCGGGTCTACATGATTCCCTGAGGCTGTCCCTTTCCTGCGATCTTCTTGGAGCACTCCAGCAAAGCGTTGTGGATGTCCTTGGCGCAGGAAATCTGAGACTTGATCATGCCGAGGTACTGGGCATAAGACATGGACTCTGTTTGCACTGTGTCTGGCTTGGTGGCTGTTGGGACCAGGTTGGGTGAATGTTTGGCGCTGTCGATACTCTGAGAGAGGCACTCATAAGCCAGCCGCTGCAGAGAGGAGAAAAAAAAACATTTTGTGTGGTGCATTTTATATGTAAATAAAGAATATTATGGCAAGCATGTGGAAACAAGCACTTCCTCTATCGACATTTAGACTACAAGACGGGAAAACTTCAAACTTTATTTCAATGACGCTGTAGTCAGTGTGTGTACATATATTACTACAATCATAAATATACTATGTTAAAGCAATACTATATCCCACTGCAGTCATTTAATAGGTAAGACAAAGTAAGAAATCCTTGTGAACATGGTGACTCACTCCTCATATTTAACTTTAATTGCATGTTCACAAAAACAGAGAATTAAACTGTGTGAACAACTGAATTAAGTAAGAAAAAGGAGCCATCACTGCTGGCTGCATCACTACAATATTATAGTATAATTGTGTGCCACACACACAGTGTTTGTGTGTTTTTAGTCTTACCAGACACAGCTCCAGCTGATCACACAGGGCATAAAACTCCTCCAGGCTTTTGTCGAAGCGCTGGACAGAGGCGTCGCTGCTTTTGCTGCAAAAAAACACATTAAAAAAATACATGAATAAATAAATCAGACACCTGGCTGACAGGAACATCTGTCTTCATTGTTGTAACATCCTCCCCAATACAGGCAACTTACATGCCGTTGTCAATGGACGTGTTATGGGCCAAATTGAGCGATGCGATCTTCATTAAATTCTGAAAAAAAAGTTAAAAAAAATATGTTTATAGTTCACATGTTTATTATTTTCTATAACATTTCCCCATGTGTGCTCGCTGAAAGCAGCTTGAAGCTATCGTGACCGGATGTTTTGGTTATTTGCACGGGTACCTGCAGACTCTCCTTCAGCTGAGGAATGAGCATCTTAAAGCGATGAACCGGATCAAAGTCTTGCTGCTGGCTCAGCTGTTGCTGCTGTTGCTGTAATGAAGTGGGCTGTTGTAATCCGGGCTGAGACATCGGCCCGCCAGGCTGCTGCTGCTGAGAAGCCATCTTCTTAACACCGGCTACGGTGAGGCACCGGAAGCAGAAGAGTAAAATATCCGGTTCGACTTTTTTTCTTCTTTCAAAATAAAAGCCTGTGTTTAACTCCATCACATTAAAAAAATAACAATTGTTCACTCGCTGCAGCACTATCTATGTACCCCCATATCCGACTAACACTTATATTGAACATAATCATGATATAAATGATATATTTAATGATTTGTCTGTTTGCTCAAACGATGCAGACTGGAGAGAAACATCTGCAGGTGCAGTGAAGCGCAGGGGAAAGTGATTTTGCATGGTCTTTGTCCGTGGTACTGACTGAGGTCTAAATTATGATAGATAACATGAATTGTAAGAAAATCACCAGTTGCTGCAAATGATTAGGTGTCATGTTGCAAAAGATGAACTGTAATAGCTTAGAAATAAAGTACAATTAGACCACATATCAAATTTCACACTATCTTAACTTGGGTTTTATTTTTGTACTGCAGATTATTTCTTATTCTACCGTGTTCATATTTATATTTTATATTTATTTACATTGCAGTTGTCTTGTTTATATGTACTGGTTTCCACTGCTTTTCATAATAGCTCATACCTCACAGCAAAAGCTGAATCATTTTTATATTTCATATTTCACCTAGGCTGGGTCAAACATTAGGAAGGTATTGTACTCTTTTCCTCAATATTTATAATACTGCTATTAATAATAATAACTATAATGATTATTTTTCCCTGTATATTCAAATATCGGTATAATATATATGATATTATATATTTAAAATGGACCAGATGGGTCAAAACTCTCATCTGACTTTAGGTTTATATACATTAAATACAGATTATATTTGTTTATACTGACTCTATATTGACTCTGCACTTTTGGTGTAAATATTTGCATGGTAAAATACGAATGAACTTTTAATTTTAATTCAGGACTCTCTCTGTTGACAGAAAATGTGCAACTTTTACATTTATTACACAGTTCTGAGGTTGTTATGCTGTTTTTTATTCTTCATAAAGCATTTAATTTAGTTTGTGTTTGATTTTGAATAATAATACATTTTATTTCATAGGCGCCTTTCTGACACCTTACAATAAATAAAAGTAGACAGCAAATAACAAAAACAAACAAACAGAACCATAAAAGCGTACCAAATTACAATAATACAACAATAAAAACAGGTTGAAACAGGACAATGCAGTTGAATCAGATGGAAAAGGCTGTTATAGGTGGGTTCTAAGTGCAGACGGAGGGTAAAGAGTTACAGTTACACCGTTTTTTTATTCTTCATAAAATATATTTCATATAGTTTTTGTTTTGTGACTTTGAAGCGATGTAGGTCGCAGCTTATAAAAACGACAGTAGTCTTATGGCGGATTCCTCGGTGAGTCCGTGAAGGCAGCAGCGGGCGGTGGGAGGGCCGTGCAGCCGTTGCTCTCCGGCAGAAACCCCGTAGTGCGGCACAACAGCGCCATTCGGTAACAGAATCCAAAATGGCAGGAGCTGACGGCGACGACTCTCTCTATCCTATCGCTGTTCTCATTGACGAACTGCGAAATGAGGACGTTCAGGTACTAACGCGCCTTTCCACTTTTAATCGTCGTTTTTATATTGTACAAAAAAAAGTGGCGTTTTCTCCACTCGGGCGTCTGATTTACCAACTTAGCCAGCATGCTAACGATCCCGGTCGAGGCCTGTCAGGAATTTTCTGCCGGGCGCACCCTGCCTCCGCGCCAGCTCCGCTCGTACGCTTGGTCGTGATTTACCAAGTTAATTGCGGTTGTTTTTATTATTTTTTTAAAGCTCGGTATAATCAACTGAGATGCCGCTGAAGTGATGCGTTGTAACCGTGAAAGACGGGAGCTAATCGGGTCATTGGTTTAGCCGCTACCGCTAACAATCACAACAGCGCAGGGGCGTTCAAGGCCGCGCTGCTGCTCGCGTCTGTATCATCATCAGAGTCAATTATTTAATTATCTGCTGGTTCATCGTCTGATGAAATGATTGGTAACTCTCGTAAGCACGAATCACAAATTAAAACACCTGCACCACCTGATCATGTTGTAGTCTGTTATTTCATTTATACCTTGCAGTTATTATTTATATCATATCATGGTCACTTACTTTTGTAATATTATTTATATTATGGTCACTACTCTTGCAATAATTATATCATGGTCACCTTTCTTTGCAATATTTCAGTACTTGTCTGTTTTGAAGGTTGATTGTGTTTCGTGTTTATTATGTAGGCTATAGATATTATCTTTGTTTAATTTCTGTTTTTTTGTTTGTTTACTTTTTTCTAATTCTGTAGTGTATGCTACACTTTCCTCTCTAACAAATACATTTCCCCATGGTGGGATGAATAAAGTAAATGTAATCTAAATACTTAGAGTAACCGTATGTCTAGGTGAGCTGGGTGTAGTGAGGCTTGGCGTTACTCGTTCATGTGGGATATTTTTATAAAACTAACCTTTGTGTGACGTTACAGCTGCGACTGAACAGCATCAAGAAGCTGTCCACTATTGCTTTGGCCCTGGGTGTCGAGAGGACTCGCACCGAGCTGCTTCCTTTCCTCACAGGTAATAAACTCACCTGAGCAGCTATGACCTATGAAGTTTGTCACACGCTTAAATGCTTGAAGGCGTTTGTACTTTGTAACCACTCGCACCTCGACAATAACTGCCAAGTCATGCTTTTATAGTTTAAGTCCTTTCTGTCGTCCCTCAGACACCATCTATGATGAAGATGAGGTGCTTTTGGCCTTGGCTGAGCAGCTTGGCAATTTCACTATGTTGGTGGGAGGGCCGGAGTACGTCCACTGTCTCTTGGTAAGTCGCCGGAGAGTTGATTTTGAATAATGTTTTATTAGGGGAGAACATCTTCCCCTTTACTGACAGACGACCTTAGACATCATTTGAGAAGTTTATGTTGTCAGCACAATATCCGCCAAGTCATTGTAAATAAGGAATATGTTCAATGATTTCTCCCGTACGCAGCCTATTACACCAAACATGAGATAGCTTAAACCCAAAATACTGTAACATTATCAATAAAGTCTTATACTATTTTATATTTACATACGTCCTCATAATGTGTTATGTGAATAGTTGACTAAACCTGTATCTAACCTTGTTCCCTCTTGATACGCAGCCTCCTCTGGAGAGCCTTGCCACCGTGGAGGAGACAGTAGTCAGAGATAAAGCTGTGGAGTCTCTGCGGAAGATCTCTCAGGAGCACTCTCCAGTTGACCTGGAGGTCCATTTTGAGCCTTTGGTTAAGCGGCTGGCCAGCGGTGACTGGTTCACTTCTCGCACATCTGCCTGCGGCCTCTTTAGCGTTTGTTATCCCCGTGTCTCCAGCACTGTCAAGGCTGAGATCCGTCAGTAAGTGGCTTCTTAACGAAGGGAAACATCGATTTGCTTAATTTGCAGTTTGTGTACGTTACACATGATGTGACGGTGGTTATGTTTAATGTAGACCTGAAAGTGAATGTCTGCCGTTGTTATCTCTAGGCATTTTCGCACCTTGTGCTCAGATGACACTCCCATGGTTCGTCGTGCTGCAGCATCTAAACTGGGAGAGTTTGCCAAAGTCCTGGAGCTGGATTATGTAAAAAGTGACATCATTTCCCTCTTCACTGCTCTGGCCTCTGATGAGCAGGTACGAGCACTTGTCGGACATCTCAAACTCTAAAATGTTGCTGCACTTTGTTCTGCGTCCCCCTTAAACTCGGGGATGGCGAAACTGACTCCATAACCTCTCTCTCCCTCAGGACTCAGTGCGGCTGCTTGCAGTGGAGGCATGTGTCAGCATTGCCACTCTGCTGCCTCAGGAGGACCTCGAGACCCTGGTGATGCCAACCCTGCGTCAGGCTGCCGAAGATAAATCCTGGAGGGTCCGCTACATGGTGGCTGACAAGTTCTCTGAGGTAAGCAGATATCTTCTTGCTGTCGTCCTCGTGTAATGTATAATTGACAGAAAACGAAAACTGAGTCAAGTCATATTTAGAGCTCCCCGGTCTTAAGAACCACTTAGCTCTTAACAATATTGACATCTGAAGGCAAACGAGGCCTAATGCCATGATTGATATTTTTCAGGGTGCACACATGCGCCAAGTCAGAGAGGAAGTTGTTTGTATGGGCACATTTTACTGTCCACGATGTGAGCGAAATACAGAACTAATGTTTACACCTTTGTGGCCAATGAAATCTATTAAAACAGTGATGGTTTTCTCTTCGAGTTAGTACAAGCGTATTTGTTTATTCAAAGGATCTCCATCAGCTAATGCCCTGGCAGTCAGCTGCTTTTCTTCAGATCCTCACCCATCATACAAAACGTTCATGTACAAATCAAAACCAGTTGACCATGTCTGTGACCTGAGGTCAAATTTTTATATTGAAAACAAAGACGGCTAAAGTATTCCTTGTTCTTTTCAGAGAGATTATTGATGAATCGAACACTCAACTGGCAAATGTGTGGGATTAAAGTCTATCGTATCTTTTCGAGTGACAGAAACTAAAACTGACATTTAACTATTTGGTACAAATTGTATGTGATGTAATTGAGTGGTGTGTGAAATTACACTTGGAGACTCACATTAGCGCTGTGCCTGGACAGTCACTGGGCTCTGACTCCATGCAGGATTCACAAGTCCTTATTGTGAACAAAAAAATGTTTTTTTGTTTTTTTTCAAATCACGAATTAGTTGAATTATCTTTTTAGCTCTCAATGTTAATTTTCACTGAAAAACTGATTTATTGGGATCTGTACCAAATAAACAAGATTCTTACATATAAGATCTGTCGGCCTGGGCAGCACTGAAATGCTTTATTATGACGCTGCGATAAGAGATGAGAGTGTGAGGGTTAAATTTTAAGTTCAAGTGATCCAATCTGGGTGAAACATAGTTTTCGCTGGGTCCGCCTGTCTGTAAGCTGATTGGCTGTTAGTGTGTTTTTGCCGGCAAGAACGAACTCCGCGAAGACAGCTCCACTTTGATAGAAACTCGCTTCAAAACAAACAACAAGCTAAAGTTCTGTCTCACCGTGGCAGAAGCACCGGGCCCGAGCAGCGAGTCTGCCGTGGCGTCTTCGTCAGTGGCGTGCCGTGGCGTCTTCGTCAACACTAATTTTGCTTAAAAAACAAACGTTGTTTCAAACTAACTTGTACAAATACATTGCAGTTTATAAAAATAATAATAATAAAAAAAGGCTGCAGTATCGCGATAATACCCGGAACCGCGATACTTTGTCTGGTATAGTATCGTGGTTACTCATTTTGGTATCGTGACAACTCTACTTTCCACTATAGTGTGAAGATAACGTCTACCTTTTCATCCTCCTCCTTAGATGGAAGACAAGTATGTTATTTCAACATGAGTAGATTTAAGTACTTCTAAAATTCCAACCATGATCCATAAATTCCAGAATATGGATGAATGTACGTTAATTCACAAACAAGACCCATTACGATGATGGATAAACAGTAAATACTGGACATTACCCAGATATAGTTTTTGGACTGTCAGATTAAGATTTCAGAGTAGACTTTGGTCAGATCATGTTTAGATTTGATAACCCTCATGGATTTGTTAAGTAGTCGACAATTATCACACTGTCTGCAGACAAAAGGTTGCTAACACGATCCTGATCCTCTCCACCCCAGCTGAAGCACATCGTCTTTTGACGAGGATGGCAGCAGAAAGTGTCCACGTTTCAGCCCTCTGGCCCTGTCTCAACTGAAGGAACCCCAAATCCGTGGTGTTCACCGGGCAGCCTCACCAGCTCTGAGCAGGCCCACAGGTCAGTGTTATGTGCTCAGACACCATGAAGTGTTGAAGACAAGCCAGAATCTGCAGTTCAGGATCAAATGAAAACAACAAGTGCCAGACACTGACAGACACAGCACGCTTTATTGAGTGATGATGCTGCATTTAATTAGATTGATAATAACTGTGATTGTTGACTTTTTTCCCCCCACAGAGACCAATCAAAGGGCACGACCGAGGATAAAAGCAAAGTGAAAGACTCAGGATCAGAAAGAAGTAAAAAAGATCTGTGTTTATTAAAGTATTTAAAACCAGTACACTTGGGTACTCTGTACAACCCTTCCACCACACACACACAACTGATTTAATCAACAAGATAGACAGAATTTGAAGGCACTGACCACATTTTGTAAGATTTAAGAGAGTATATGTTTCACATTACTGCTGACAACTTTCCAAAGCATACTGCACAATATGAAAAACAACATGTCGAGAATTGAAGCGGGAAGTTTATTCTTGTTATTCATGGGTGAAATACACATAACCACCTAACTGTTAATATTTTTGTATTGACAACATAAACATAACAAATGCAAGAAATAGGGATTTGAATTTGGATTTTTTAAAAGTCTCTGCAAGTTTATATTTATACCATGATCATGCAGCAGTACACTCTTATAGTAATACTCAAGTAATTCTTAGATGCTACTTTTATAAACTTTAAGAACATTACAGTAAAGGTCCAAAGTGTCCTTAATATGATGGATCCTAGGATGTGTTGAAACAGATTCAGATAAACTATACAATGCAAGTAGATGTTAAATATAATTGGGTCATAGACACGACTTTCATCATTGCACATTAACAACCAGAGAGCAACTAATGTAGATCATTTTGCATCAGATAAATCTGCTCTGTGTAAGATATTCTGTTTCCCACATTGTAACTTTCATCATGCAAGAAGACACGCATGTTGTGACTTATTGTTTGAAATCCACTCATGCACTTAGACAATGTCTACATTGTCTTTTTGTAATGTACGTCTAGTCCCAATGTTCTAGATACATGTATTTTATCTATGTAATCTTTGTAAAAAGAAAAAAATAATACCTTCCCTTTTTATATGTTACTTTGTTTTCTCTTGTTTTTCATCGGATGAACTCTGTGCTGCACAGCACAACGTCTTGACATTGTCTGGATTATTCTCAATAATTCGAGCTCTGTTCTTGTATATTTTTCATCTTAAAATAAGAGTCTGTGTCAAGACAGACATGGTCGGACAATAAAAAGTAAAGATGTAAGTTTTTAATCTGGTGCTTTGTGTTTCCATCCACTCACACGTTACTGTAGGCAGAGGTCTAGAGATTATGAACGTTATTGTGGTAATCGTCTCTTGTGCTGTGCCTGTTTGGTCAGGACCCAGGGTAGTATTTTTGGATCTAAGCACTTGTCAGTAGCTCATATGGTCTGAGATGTAACACAGCTGGCTAGCCCCTCTCATGTGCTCGTGTATCAGACTTCATTAATCCCTTAGCTTCAACATACAGATAGCAATGAATTGACAAGCAGCGACCGATATATAGCTCAACAAGGATCCAAGTGCAGGTCCACCGAACTAGAGCAATAGCGGTATGTTTATGTAACATGAAAGATGAGCCATTCAAGAAAGCTATGTATGTGTCACTGTATACCACATGATGTGTCATGAAAGACAAGAGAGCAATCACCCTCTGACGTCTGCCAATCACGGCCGCTATCTCACACAGGTCACTGTCATAGGTGCTGAGATGACCGACAGACTCACAGCTTCTCAGTTTATGCTGTACTCAGTGACACCCTGGAAATCTCAGTAACTGCAATAGAAAGTTTATTTCTAACAACCAGGAGCCAGATCAGATACTTTTCTTACACTCCTCCAAGGACAAAGAGATCAGCTCAATACCTGTCACCACTTTAATTAATACGCTACTGCCTCTGTAAATTGAGTCTGACATTTTCTTCCCTTTTACTACTCCCAGAGTTAAATCTTACAAAACTTTTCTGCAGACAATATGTGTATTAATTCACCTGCGCAGTTAAATAATTTTTAAGACTTGGCTGTAAGAAAAGGTTCCTTTTGCTTTCCCCATGTTGCACACCAATAATCAATAACAAGACATTAGATCAGTAGAAAGGTTATTCAATACAAAGAAGCTACAAAAGACTTGTGAATATGATTGGCAGTTACAACTCTGCCACCACCTGCTGGTCATCTTACAACATGACTGTCAGGAATATTACACAACATTTATAAAGAAACATAACTTACTTAAAAAAAAAAAAAGAAGAAGAAGAAAAGAAAATCTTAACCAAATATACAGGATCTTGAGCAAAACTGAGTTCAGAGTCACCGGATGCGAAAAGACCTAAGGCCAGGTCAGGTCCGGTCTACATGATTCCCTGAGGCTGTCCTTTCCTGCGATTCTTGGAGCACTCCAGCAAAGCGTTGTGGATGTCCTTGGCGCAGGAAATCTGAGACTTGATCATGCCGAGGTACTGGGCATAAGACATGGACTCTGTTTGCACTGTGTCTGGCTTGGTGGCTGTTGGGACCAGGTTGGGTGAATGTTTGGCACTGTCGATACCTGAGAGAGGCACCATAAGCCAGCCCGCTGCAGAGAGGAGAAAAAAAAACATTTTGTGTGGTGCTTTTATATGTAAAAAGAATATTATGGCAAGCATGTGGAAACAAGCACTCCTCATCGACATTTAAGACACAAGACGGGAAAACTTCAAACTTTATTCAATGACGCTGTAGTCAGTGTGTGTACATATAATACTAAAATCATAAATACTATGTTAACAATACTATACCCACTGCATTCATTAATAGGTAGACAAAAGTAAGAAATCCTTGTGAAGATGGTGAGTCATCCTCATATTTGACTTTATTCATGTTCACAAAACAGAGAATTAAACTGTGAACAACTGAATTAAGTAAGAAAAAGGAGCCAACACTGCTGGCTGCATCACTACAATATTATAGTAAATTATATAGATAAGAGAGGTTGTGTGTTTTTTAGTCTTACCAGACACAGCTCCGCTGATCACACAGGGCATAAAACTCCTCCAGGCTTTTGTCGAGCGCTGGACAGAGGCGTCGCTGCTTTTGCGCAAAAAACACATTGAAAAAATAAAATACATAAATATAAATCAGACACCTGGCTGACAGGGCATCTGTCTTCATTGTTGTAACATCCCCCCAATACAGGCAACTTACATGCCGTTGTCAATGGACGTGTATGGGCCAAATTGAGCGATGCGATCTTCATTAAATTCTGAAAAAAAGTTAAAAAAATATGTTTAAGTTCACATGTTTATTATTTTCTATAACATTCCCATGTGTGCTCGCTGAAAGCAGCTTGAAGCTATCGTGACCGGAGTTTTTGGTTATTTGCACGGGTACCTGCAGACTCTCCTTCAGCTGAGAATGAGCATCTTAAAGCGATGAACCGGATCAAAGTCTTGCTGCTGGCTCAGCTGTTGCTGCTGTTGCTGTAATGAAGTGGGCTGCTGAATCCGGGCTGAGACATCGGCCCGCCAGGCTGCTTGCTGCTAGAAGCCATCTTCTTAACACCGGCTACTTGAGCACCGAAGCAGAAGATAAAATATCCGGTTCGACTTTTTTTCTTCTTTCAAAATAAAGCCTGTGTTTAACTCCATCACATTAAAAAATAACAATTGTTCACTCGCTGCAGCACTATCTATGTACCCCCATATCCGACTAACATTATATTGAACATAATCATGATATAAATGATTATTTAATGATTTGTCTGTTTGCTCAAACGATGCAACTGGAGAGAAACATCTGCA
This sequence comes from Larimichthys crocea, assembly GCF_000972845.2. NCBI lineage: Eukaryota > Metazoa > Chordata > Actinopteri > Sciaenidae > Larimichthys > Larimichthys crocea. The sequence continues at coordinate 16,219,930 of NC_040017.1, read as the reverse complement.
GGTGCAGTGAAGCGCAGGGAAAGTGATTTTGCATGTCTTTGTCCGTGGTACTGACTGAGGTCTAAATTATGATAGATAACTGAATTGTAAGAAAATCACCAGTTGCTGCAAGATTAGGTGTCATGTGCAAAAGTGACTGTATAGCTTAGAATAAAGTACAATTAGACCACAATCAAATTCACACTATCTTAACTTGGTTTTATTTTTTGTACTGCAGATTATTTCTTATTCTACCGTGTTCATATTTATATTTATATTTATTTACATTGCAGTTGTCTTGTTTATATGTACTGGTTTCCACTGCTTTTCATAATAGCTCATACCTCACAGCAAAAGCTGATCATTTTTATATTTCATATTTTACCTAGGCTGGGTCAAACATTAGGAGGTATTGTACTCTTTTCCTCAATATTTTAATACTGCTATTAAATAATAACTATATGATTATTTTCCCTGTATATGCAATATCGGAAAATATATATATGATATGAAATATTTTAAAATGGACCAGATGGGTCAAAACTCTCATCTACTTTAGTTTATATACATAAATACAGATTATATTTGTTTATACTGACTCTATATTGACTCTGCACTTTGGTGTAAATATTTGCATGGTAAAATCGAATGAACTTTTAATTTTAATTCAGACCTCTCTCTGTTGACAGAAAATGTGCAACTTTTAACATTATTACACAGTTCGAGGTTGTATGCTGTTTTTTTATTCTTCATAAAGCATTTAATTTAGTTTGTGTTGCTGTTTGAATAATAATAATAATAATAATAATAATAATAATAATAATAATAACATTTTATTTCATAGGCGCCTTTCTGACACCTTACAATAATAAAAGTAGACAGCAAATAACAAAAAACAAACAAACAGAACCATAAAAGCGTACCAAATTACAATAATACAACAATAAAACAGGTTTAAACAGGACAATGCAGTTGAATCAGATGGAAAAGGCTGTTATAAGTGGGTTTCTAAGTGCAGACGGAGGGTAAGAGTTACAGTTGACACCGTTTTTTTTATTCTTCATAAAATATATTCATATAGTTTTTTTTTGTGACTTTGAAGCGATGTAGTCGCAGCTTATAAAAACGACAGTAGTCTTATGGCGGATTCCTCGGTGGTCCGTGAAGGCGCAGCGGGCGGTGGGAGGGCCGTGCAGCCGTTGCTCTCCGGCAGAAACCCCTTAGTGGCAACAACAGCGCCATTCGGTAACAGAATCCAAAATGGCAGGAGCTGACGGCGACGACTCTCTCTATCCTATCGCTGTTCTCATTGACGAACTGCGAAATGAGGACGTTCAGGTACTAACGCGCCTTTCCACTTTAATCGTCGTTTTTATATTGTACAAAAAAAAGTGGCGTTTTCTCCACTCGGGCGTCTGATTTACCAACTTAGCCAGCATGCTAACGATCCCGGTCGAGGCCTGTCAGGAATTTTCTGCCGGGCGCACCCTGCCGCGCGCCAGCTCCGCTCGTACGCTTGTCGTGATTTACCGAGTTAATTGCGGTTTTTTTTTATATTTTTTAAGCTCGGATAATCAACTGAGATGCCGCTGAAGTGATGCGTTGTACCGTGAAAGACGGGAGCTAATCGGGTCACTGGTAGCAGCTACCGCTAACAATCACAACAGCGCAGGGGCGTTCAAGGCGCGCTGCTGCTCGCGGTCTGTATCATCATCAGAGTCAATTATTAATTATCTGCTGGTTCATCGTCTGATGAAATGATTGGTAACTCCTCGTAAGCACGAATCACAAATCTAACACCTGCACCACTGATCATGTTGTAGTCTGTTTATTTCATTTATACCTTGCAGTTATTATTATATCATATCATGGTCACTTACTTTTGTAATATTATTTATATTATGGTCACTACTCTTGCAATAATTAATCATGGTCACCTTTCTTTGCAATATTTCAGTACTTGTCTGTTTTGAAGGTTGATTGTTTTCGTGTTTTATTAGGTAGGATAGATATTATCTTTGTTTAATTTCTTGTTTTTTTGTTTGTTTACTTTTTTCTAATTTCGTAGTGTATGCTACACTTTCCTGCTGCTAACAATAAATTTCCCCATGGTGGGATGAATAAGTAATCTAATCTAATACTTAGAGTAACCGTCTGTCAGGTGAGCTGGGTGTAGTGAGGCTTGGCGTTTTCGTTGACGTGGGTTTTTATAAACTAACCTTGTGTGTTTTTTTGTGGCTACAGCTGCGACTGCGCACAAGAAGCTGTCCACTATTGCTTTGGCCCTGGGGGTCGGAGGCTCGCACCGAGCTGCTTCCTTTCCTCACCAGGTTAAACTCACCTGAGCAGCCGTTGCATTGGTTTGTCACACCGTTGCTTGAGGCGTTTGTCTTTGAACCTCGCCCCTCGACTAACATCCGTCTGCTTTTTGTTGTCCTTTCTGTCGTCCCGACACTCTTGATGAGATGGGTGCTTTTGGCCTTGGCTAGCGCGCTTGGCAATTTCACTTGTTGGTGGGGGGCCGGAGTACGTCCACTGTCTCTTGGTAGTCGCCGGGGTTGTTTTGAATAATGTTCTTATAGGGGAGGACGTCTCCCTTTACTGCGACGACCTTAGACATCATTTGAGAAGTTTGTTGTCAGCACAATCCGCCAAGTCATGTAAAAGGAATATGTTCAATGATTTCTCCCGTACACAAACACTATTACACCAAACATGAGATTGCTTAAACCCAAAATACTGTAACATTATCAATAAAGTCTATATATTTTATATTTACATACGTCCTCTAATGTGTGATGGAATAGTTGACTAAACTGTACTAACCTTGTTCCCTCTTGATACGCAGCCTCCTCTGGAGAGCCTTGCCACGTGGAGGAGACGTAGTCAGAGATAAGCTGTGGAGTCTCTGCGGAAGATCTCTCAGGAGCACTCTCCAGTTGACTGGAGGTCCATTTTGAGCCTTTGGTTAGCGGCTGGCCAGCGGTGACTGGTTCACTTCTCGCACATCTGCCTGCGGCCTCTTTAGCGTTTGTTATCCCCGTGTCTCCAGCACTGCAAGGCTGAATCCGTCAGTAAGTGGCTTCTTAACGAAGGGAAACATCGATTTGCTTAATTTGCAGTTTGTGTACGTACACATGAGTGACAGTGGTTATGTTTAATGTAGACCTGAAAGTGAATGTCTGCCGTTATCTCTAGGCATTTTCGCACCTTGTGCTCAGATGACACTCCCATGGTTCGTCGTGCTGCAGCTCTAAACTGGGAGAGTTTGCCAAAGTCCTGGAGCTGGATTATGTAAAAAGTGACATCATTCCCTCTTCACTGCTCTGGCCTCTGATGAGCAGGTACGAGCACTTGTCGGACATCCAAACTCTAAAATGTTGCTGCACTTTGTTCTGCATCCCCCTTAAACTCGGATGGCGAAACTGACTCCATAACCTCTCTCTCCCTCAGGACTCAGTGCGGCTGCTTGCAGTGGAGGCATGTGTCAGCATTGCCACTCTGCTGCCTCAGGAGGACCTCGAGACCCTGGTGATGCCAACCCTGCGTCAGGCTGCCGAAGATAAATCCTGGAGGTCCGCTACATGGTGGCTGACAAGTTCTCTGAGGTAAGCAGATACTCTTGCTGTCGTCTCGTGTAATGTATAATTGACAGAAAACGAAAACTGAGTCAAGTCATATTTAGGCTCCCCGGTCTTAAGAACCACTTAGCTCTTACAATATTGACATCTGAAGGCAAACGAGGCCTAATGCCAGATTGATATTTTTCAGGTGCACACATGCGCCAAGTCAGAGAGGAAGTTGTTGTATGGGCACATTTTACTGTCCACGATGTGAGCGAAATACAGAACTAATGTTTACACCTTTGTGGCCAATGAAATCTATTAAAACAGTGATGTTTTCTTTCGAGTTAGTACAAGCGTATTTGTTTATTCAAAGGATCTCCACACTAATGCCCGGCAGTCAGCTGCTTTTCTTCAGATCCTCACCCATCATACAAAACGTTCATGTACAAATCAAACCAGTGACCTTCTGTGACCTGAGGTCAATTTTTATATTGAAACAAAGACCTAAGACTGTCTCAGATAAGCTCAATCAACGAAATGTGGGATTAAAGTCTATCGTATCTTTTCGCGTGACAGAAACTAAAACTGACATTTAACTATTTGGTACAAATTGTATGTGATGTAATGGAGTGGTGGGTGAAATTACACTTGGAGACTCACATTAGCGCTGTGCCTGGACAGTCACTGGGCTCTGACTCCATGCAGGATTCACAAGTCCTTATTGTGAACAAAAAAATGTTTTTTTGTTTTTTTTCAAATCACGAATTAGTTGAATTATCTTTTAGCTCTCAATGTTAATTTTCACTGAAAAACTGATTTATGGGATCTGTACCAAATAAACAAGATTCTTACATATAAGATCTGTCGGCCTGGGCAGCATGAAATGCTTTGTTATGACGCTGCGATAAGAGAGGAGAGTGTGAGGGTTAAATTTTAAGTTCAAGTGATCCAATCTGGGTGAAACATAGTTTGCTGGGTCCGCCTGTCTGTAAGCTGGATTGGCTGTTAGTGTGTTTTTGCCGGCAAGAACGAACTCCGCGAAGACGGCTCCACTTCGATAGAAACTCGCTTCAAAACAAACAACAAGCTAAAGTTCTGTCTCGCCCAGACACGAGACAACACACTCACCATGGCAGAAGCACTGGGCCCGACAGCGAGTCTGCCGCGGCGTCTTCGTCAGTGGCAACACTAATTTTGCTTAAAAACAAACGTTGTTTCAAACTAACTTGTACAAATACATTGCAGTTTATAAAAATAATAATAATAAAAAAAGGCTGCAGTATCGCGATAATACCCGGAACCGCGATACTTTGTCTGGTATAGTATCGTGGTTACTCATTTTAGTATCGTGACAATTCTACTTCTTCACCATCATCACCATTCAGTGCAGGTGTTGAAGAAATTTGTTGCGTCTAGTATGTTCAGGCAAAGGGATAGTGTCTAAAAAACAAAACAAGCAGGCACATATATTCTCCAGCAGTTATGATATGCCTTGTACGAAGAAACTGGCTGCAAAACATTGTTTGACTCATCTTTAAAGTTCTCATGTGGCAACACTAACCG